>NW_027457265.1:0-146863 GCF_040206685.1 Ascaphus truei | reverse complement strand
CGCTATGTTACTGTAGCGAGCGCTGTAATAACGTCACACCCGCTATGTTACTGTAGCGAGCGCTGTAATAACGTCACACCCGCTATGTTACTGTAGCGAGCGCTGTAATAACGTCACACCCGCTATGTTACTGTAGCGAGCGCTGTAATAACGTCACACTCGCTATGTTACTGTAGCGAGCGCTGTAATAACGTCACACCCGCTATGTTACTGTAGCGAGCGCTGTAATAACGTCACACCTCGCTATGTTACTGTAGCGAGCGCTGTAATAACGTCACACCCGCTATGTTACTGTAGCGAGCGCTGTAATAACTTCACACCCGCTATGTTACTGTAGCGAGCCGTGTAATAACGTCACACCCGCTATGTTACTGTAGCGAGCGCTGTAATAACGTCACACCCGCTATGTTACTGTAGCGAACGCTGTAATAACGTCACACCCGCTATGTTACTGTAGCGAGCGCTGTAATAACGTCACACCCGCTATGTTACTGTAGCGAGCGCTGTAATAACGTCACACCCGCTATGTTACTGTAGCGAGCGCTGTAATAACGTCACACCCGCTATGTTACTGTAGCGAGCGCTGTAATAACGTCACACCCGCTATGTTACTGTAGCGAGCGCTGTAATAACGTCACACCCGCTATGTTACTGTAGCGAGCGCTGTAATAACGTCACACCCGCTATGTTACTGTAGCGAGCGCTGTAATAACGTCACACCCGCTATGTTACTGTAGCGAGCGCTGTAATAACGTCACACCCGCTATGTTACTGTAGCGAGCGCTGTAATAACGTCACACCCGCTATGTTACTGTAGCGAGCGCTGTAATAACGTCACACCCGCTATGTTACTGTAGCGAGCGCTGTAATAACGTCACACCCGCTATGTTACTGTAGCGAGCGCTGTAATAACGTCACACCCGCTATGTTACTGTAGCGAACGCTGTAATAACGTCACACCCGCTATGTTACTGTAGCGAACGCTGTAATAACGTCACACCCGCTATGTTACTGTAGCGAGCGCTGTAATAACGTCACACCCGCTATGTTACTGTAGCGAGCGCTGTAATAACGTCACACCCGCTATGTTACTGTAGCGAGCGCTGTAATAACGTCACACCCGCTATGTTACTGTAGCGAGCGCTGTAATAACGTCACACCCGCTATGTTACTGTAGCGAGCGCTGTAATAACGTCACACCCGCTATGTTACTGTAGCGAGCGCTGTAATAACGTCACACCCGCTATGTTACTGTAGCGAGCGCTGTAATAACGTCACACCCGCTATGTTACTGTAGCGAGCGCTGTAATAACGTCACACCCGCTATGTTACTGTAGCGAGCGCTGTAATAACGTCACACCCGCTATGTTACTGTAGCGAGCGCTGTAATAACGTCACACCCGCTATGTTACTGTAGCGAGCGCTGTAATAACGTCACACCCGCTATGTTACTGTAGCGAGCGCTGTAATAACGTCACACCCGCTATGTTACTGTAGCGAGCGCTGTAATAACGTCACACCCGCTATGTTACTGTAGCGAGCGCTGTAATAACGTCACACCCGCTATGTTACTGTAGCGAGCGCTGTAATAACGTCACACCCGCTATGTTACTGTAGCGAGCGCTGTAATAACGTCACACCCGCTATGTTACTGTAGCGAGCGCTGTAATAACGTCACACCCGCTATGTTACTGTAGCGAGCGCTGTAATAACGTCACACCCGCTATGTTACTGTAGCGAGCGCTGTAATAACGTCACACCCGCTATGTTACTGTAGCGAGCGCTGTAATAACGTCACACCCGCTATGTTACTGTAGCGAGCGCTGTAATAACGTCACACCCGCTATGTTACTGTAGCGAGCGCTGTAATAACGTCACACCCGCTATGTTACTGTAGCGAGCGCTGTAATAACGTCACAGCCCGCTATGTTACTGTAGCGAGCGCTGTAATAACGTCACACCCGCTATGTTACTGTAGCGAGCGCTGTAATAACGTCACACCCGCTATGTTACTGTAGCGAGCGCTGTAATAACGTCACACCCGCTATGTTACTGTAGCGAACGCTGTAATAACGTCACACCCGCTATGTTACTGTAGCGAGCGCTGTAATAACGTCACACCCGCTATGTTACTGTAGCGAGCGCTGTAATAACGTCACACCCGCTATGTTACTGTAGCGAGCGCTGTAATAACGTCACACCCGCTATGTTACTGTAGCGAGCGCTGTAATAACGTCACACCCGCTATGTTACTGTAGCGAGCGCTGTAATAACGTCACACCCGCTATGTTACTGTAGCGAGCGCTGTAATAACGTCACACCCGCTATGTTACTGTAGCGAGCGCTGTAATAACGTCACACCCGCTATGTTACTGTAGCGAGCGCTGTAATAACGTCACACCCGCTATGTTACTGTAGCGAGCGCTGTAATAACGTCACACCCGCTATGTTACTGTAGCGAGCGCTGTAATAACGTCACACCCGCTATGTTACTGTAGCGAGCGCTGTAATAACGTCACACCCGCTATGTTACTGTAGCGAGCGCTGTAATAACGTCACACCCGCTATGTTACTGTAGCGAGCGCTGTAATAACGTCACACCCGCTATGTTACTGTAGCGAGCGCTGTAATAACGTCACACCCGCTATGTTACTGTAGCGAGCGCTGTAATAACGTCACACCCGCTATGTTACTGTAGCGAGCGCTGTAATAACGTCACACCCGCTATGTTACTGTAGCGAGCGCTGTAATAACGTCACACCCGCTATGTTACTGTAGCGAGCGCTGTAATAACGTCACACCCGCTATGTTACTGTAGCGAGCGCTGTAATAACGTCACACCCGCTATGTTACTGTAGCGAGCGCTGTAATAACGTCACACCCGCTATGTTACTGTAGCGAGCGCTGTAATAACTTCACACCCGCTATGTTACTGTAGCGAGCGCTGTAATAACTTCACACCCGCTATGTTACTGTAGCGAGCGCTGTAATAACGTCACACCCGCTATGTTACTGTAGCGAGCGCTGTAATAACGTCACACCCGCTATGTTACTGTAGCGAGCGCTGTAATAACGTCACACCCGCTATGTTACTGTAGCGAATGCTGTAATAACGTCACACCCGCTATGTTACTGTAGCGAGCGCTGTAATAACGTCACACCCGCTATGTTACTGTAGCGAGCGCTGTAATAACGTCACACCCGCTATGTTACTGTAGCGAACGCTGTAATAACGTCACACCCGCTATGTTACTGTAGCGAGCGCTGTAATAACATCACACCCGCTATGTTACTGTAGCGAGCGCTGTAATAACGTCACACCCGCTATGTTACTGTAGCGAGCGCTGTAATAACGTCACACCCGCTATGTTACTGTAGCGAGCGCTGTAATAACTTCACACCCGCTATGTTACTGTAGCGAGCGCTGTAATAACGTCACACCCGCTATGTTACTGTAGCGAGCGCTGTAATAACGTCACACCCGCTATGTTACTGTAGCGAGCGCTGTAATAACGTCACACCCGCTATGTTACTGTAGCGAATGCTGTAATAACGTCACACCCGCTATGTTACTGTAGCGAGCGCTGTAATAACGTCACACCCGCTATGTTACTGTAGCGAGCGCTGTAATAACTTCACACCCGCTATGTTACTGTAGCGAGCGCTGTAATAACGTCACACCCGCTATGTTACTGTAGCGAGCGCTGTAATAACGTCACACCCGCTATGTTACTGTAGCGAGCGCTGTAATAACGTCACACCCGCTATGTTACTGTAGCGAGCGCTGTAATAACTTCACACCCGCTATGTTACTGTAGCGAGCGCTGTAATAACTTCACACCCGCTATGTTACTGTAGCGAGCGCTGTAATAACTTCACACCCGCTATGTTACTGTAGCGAGCGCTGTAATAACGTCACACCCGCTATGTTACTGTAGCGAGCGCTGTAATAACGTCACACCCGCTATGTTACTGTAGCGAGCGCTGTAATAACGTCACACCCGCTATGTTACTGTAGCGAGCGCTGTAATAACGTCACACCCGCTATGTTACTGTAGCGAATGCTGTAATAACGTCACACCCGCTATGTTACTGTAGCGAGCGCTGTAATAACTTCACACCCGCTATGTTACTGTAGCGAGCGCTGTAATAACGTCACACCCGCTATGTTACTGTAGCGAGCGCTGTAATAACGTCACACCCGCTATGTTACTGTAGCGAGCGCTGTAATAACTTCACACCCGCTATGTTACTGTAGCGAGCGCTGTAATAACGTCACACCCGCTATGTTACTGTAGCGAGCGCTGTAATAACTTCACACCCGCTATGTTACTGTAGCGAGCGCTGTAATAACGTCACACTCCCGCTATGTTACTGTAGCGAGCGCTGTAATAACGTCACACTCGCTATGTTACTGTAGCGAGCGCTGTAATAACGTCACACCCGCTATGTTACTGTAGCGAGCGCTGTAATAACGTCACACTCGCTATGTTACTGTAGCGAGCGCTGTAATAACGTCACACCCGCTATGTTACTGTAGCGAGCGCTGTAATAACTTCACACCCGCTATGTTACTGTAGCGAGCGCTGTAATAACGTCACACCCGCTATGTTACTGTAGCGAGCGCTGTAATAACGTCACACCCGCTATGTTACTGTAGCGACGCTGTAATAACGTCACACCCGCTATGTTACTGTAGCGAGCGCTGTAATAACGTCACACCCGCTATGTTACTGTAGCGAATGCTGTAATAACGTCACACCCGCTATGTTACTGTAGCGAGCGCTGTAATAACGTCACACCCGCTATGTTACTGTAGCGAGCGCTGTAATAACGTCACACCCGCTATGTTACTGTAGCGAGCGCTGTAATAACGTCACACCCGCTATGTTACTGTAGCGAGCGCTGTAATAACGTCACACCCGCTATGTTACTGTAGCGAGCGCTGTAATAACATCACACCCGCTATGTTACTGTAGCGAGCGCTGTAATAACGTCACAGCCGCTATGTTACTGTAGCGAGCGCTGTAATAACGTCACACCCGCTATGTTACTGTAGCGAGCGCTGTAATAACTTCACACCCGCTATGTTACTGTAGCGAGCGCTGTAATAACGTCACACCCGCTATGTTACTGTAGCGAATGCTGTAATAACGTCACACCCGCTATGTTACTGTAGCGAACGCTGTAATAACGTCACACCCGCTATGTTACTGTAGCGAGCGCTGTAATAACGTCACACCCGCTATGTTACTGTAGCGAACGCTGTAATAACGTCACACCCGCTATGTTACTGTAGCGAGCGCTGTAATAACGTCACACCCGCTATGTTACTGTAGCGAGCGCTGTAATAACGTCACACCCGCTATGTTACTGTAGCGAGCGCTGTAATAACGTCACACCCGCTATGTTACTGTAGCGAGCGCTGTAATAACGTCACACCCGCTATGTTACTGTAGCGAGCGCTGTAATAACGTCACACCCGCTATGTTACTGTAGCGAGCGCTGTAATAACTTCACACCCGCTATGTTACTGTAGCGAGCGCTGTAATAACGTCACACCCGCTATGTTACTGTAGCGAGCGCTGTAATAACGTCACACCCGCTATGTTACTGTAGCGAGCGCTGTAATAACGTCACAGCCGCTATGTTACTGTAGCGAGCGCTGTAATAACGTCACACCCGCTATGTTACTGTAGCGAGCGCTGTAATAACTTCACACCCGCTATGTTACTGTAGCGAGCGCTGTAATAACGTCACACCCGCTATGTTACTGTAGCGAATGCTGTAATAACGTCACACCCGCTATGTTACTGTAGCGAACGCTGTAATAACGTCACACCCGCTATGTTACTGTAGCGAGCGCTGTAATAACGTCACACCCGCTATGTTACTGTAGCGAACGTTGTAATAACGTCACACCCGCTATGTTACTGTAGCGAGCGCTGTAATAACGTCACACCCGCTATGTTACTGTAGCGAGCGCTGTAATAACGTCACACCCGCTATGTTACTGTAGCGAGCGCTGTAATAACGTCACACCCGCTATGTTACTGTAGCGAACGCTGTAATAACGTCACACCCGCTATGTTACTGTAGCGAGCGCTGTAATAACTTCACACCCGCTATGTTACTGTAGCGAGCGCTGTAATAACTTCACACCCGCTATGTTACTGTAGCGAGCGCTGTAATAACGTCACACCCGCTATGTTACTGTAGCGAGCGCTGTAATAACGTCACACCCGCTATGTTACTGTAGCGAGCGCTGTAATAACGTCACACCCGCTATGTTACTGTAGCGAGCGCTGTAATAACGTTACACCCGCTATGTTACTGTAGCGAGCGCTGTAATAACGTCACTACCCGCTATGTTACTGTAGCGAGCGCTGTAATAACGTCACACCCGCTATGTTACTGTAGCGAGCGCTGTAATAACGTCACACCCGCTATGTTACTGTAGCGAGCGCTGTAATAACGTCACACCCGCTATGTTACTGTAGCGAGCGCTGTAATAACGTCACACCCGCTATGTTACTGTAGCGAGTGCTGTAATAACGTCACACCCGCTATGTTACTGTAGCGAGCGCTGTAATAACGTCACACCCGCTATGTTACTGTAGCGAGCGCTGTAATAACGTCACACCCGCTATGTTACTGTAGCGAGCGCTGTAATAACGTCACACCCGCTATGTTACTGTAGCGAGCGCTGTAATAACTTCACACCCGCTATGTTACTGTAGCGAGCGCTGTAATAACGTCACACCCGCTATGTTACTGTAGCGAGCGCTGTAATAACGTCACACCCGCTATGTTACTGTAGCGAGCGCTGTAATAACGTCACACCCGCTATGTTACTGTAGCGAGCGCTGTAATAACGTCACACCCGCTATGTTACTGTAGCGAGCGCTGTAATAACGTCACACCCGCTATGTTACTGTAGCGAGCGCTGTAATAACGTCACACCCGCTATGTTACTGTAGCGAACGCTGTAATAACGTCACACCCGCTATGTTACTGTAGCGAGCGCTGTAATAACGTCACACCCGCTATGTTACTGTAGCGAGCGCTGTAATAACGTCACACCCGCTATGTTACTGTAGCGAGCGCTGTAATAACGTCACACCCGCTATGTTACTGTAGCGAGCGCTGTAATAACGTCACACCCGCTATGTTACTGTAGCGAGCGCTGTAATAACGTCACACCCGCTATGTTACTGTAGCGAGCGCTGTAATAACTTCACACCCGCTATGTTACTGTAGCGAGCGCTGTAATAACTTCACACCCGCTATGTTACTGTAGCGAACGCTGTAATAACGTCACACCCGCTATGTTACTGTAGCGAACGCTGTAATAACGTCACACCCGCTATGTTACTGTAGCGAGCGCTGTAATAACGTCACACCCGCTATGTTACTGTAGCGAGCGCTGTAATAACGTCACACCCGCTATGTTACTGTAGCGAACGCTGTAATAACGTCACACCCGCTATGTTACTGTAGCGAGCGCTGTAATAACGTCACACCCGCTATGTTACTGTAGCGAACGCTGTAATAACGTCACACCCGCTATGTTACTGTAGCGAGCGCTGTAATAACTTCACACCCGCTATGTTACTGTAGCGAGCGCTGTAATAACGTCACACCCGCTATGTTACTGTAGCGAGCGCTGTAATAACGTCACACCCGCTATGTTACTGTAGCGAGCGCTGTAATAACGTCACACCCGCTATGTTACTGTAGCGAGCGCTGTAATAACGTCACACTCGCTATGTTACTGTAGCGAGCGCTGTAATAACGTCACACCCGCTATGTTACTGTAGCGAGCGCTGTAATAACGTCACACCCGCTATGTTACTGTAGCGAGCGCTGTAATAACGTCACAGCCGCTATGTTACTGTAGCGAGCGCTGTAATAACGTCACACCCGCTATGTTACTGTAGCGAGCGCTGTAATAACTTCACACCCGCTATGTTACTGTAGCGAATGCTGTAATAACTTCACACCCGCTATGTTACTGTAGCGATGCTGTAATAACTTCACACCCGCTATGTTACTGTAGCGAGCGCTGTAATAACTTCACACCCGCTATGTTACTGTAGCGAGCGCTGTAATAACGTCACACCCGCTATGTTACTGTAGCGAGCGCTGTAATAACGTCACACCCGCTATGTTACTGTAGCGAGCGCTGTAATAACGTCACACCCGCTATGTTACTGTAGCGAGCGCTGTAATAACGTCACACCCGCTATGTTACTGTAGCGAGCGCTGTAATAACGTCACACCCGCTATGTTACTGTAGCGAGCGCTGTAATAACTTCACACCCGCTATGTTACTGTAGCGAACGCTGTAATAACGTCACACCCGCTATGTTACTGTAGCGAGCGCTGTAATAACGTCACACCCGCTATGTTACTGTAGCGAGCGCTGTAATAACGTCACACCCGCTATGTTACTGTAGCGAGCGCTGTAATAACGTCACACCCGCTATGTTACTGTAGCGAGCGCTGTAATAACGTCACACCCGCTATGTTACTGTAGCGAGCGCTGTAATAACGTCACACCCGCTATGTTACTGTAGCGAGCGCTGTAATAACGTCACACCCGCTATGTTACTGTAGCGAGCGCTGTAATAACTTCACACCCGCTATGTTACTGTAGCGAACGCTGTAATAACGTCACACTCGCTATGTTACTGTAGCGAGCGCTGTAATAACGTCACACCCGCTATGTTACTGTAGCGAGCGCTGTAATAACGTCACACCCGCTATGTTACTGTAGCGAACGCTGTAATAACGTCACACCCGCTATGTTACTGTAGCGAACGCTGTAATAACGTCACACCCGCTATGTTACTGTAGCGAGCGCTGTAATAACGTCACACCCGCTATGTTACTGTAGCGAGCGCTGTAATAACGTCACACCCGCTATGTTACTGTAGCGAGCGCTGTAATAACTTCACACCCGCTATGTTACTGTAGCGAGCGCTGTAATAACGTCACACCCGCTATGTTACTGTAGCGAGCGCTGTAATAACGTCACACCCGCTATGTTACTGTAGCGAGCGCTGTAATAACGTCACACCCGCTATGTTACTGTAGCGAGCGCTGTAATAACGTCACACTCGCTATGTTACTGTAGCGAGCGCTGTAATAACGTCACACCCGCTATGTTACTGTAGCGAGCGCTGTAATAACGTCACAGCCGCTATGTTACTGTAGCGAACGCTGTAATAACGTCACAGCCGCTATGTTACTGTAGCGAGCGCTGTAATAACGTCACACCCGCTATGTTACTGTAGCGAGCGCTGTAATAACTTCACACCCGCTATGTTACTGTAGCGAGCGCTGTAATAACGTCACACCCGCTATGTTACTGTAGCGAGCGCTGTAATAACGTCACACCCGCTATGTTACTGTAGCGAGCGCTGTAATAACGTCACACCCGCTATGTTACTGTAGCGAGCGCTGTAATAACGTCACACCCGCTATGTTACTGTAGCGAGCGCTGTAATAACGTCACACCCGCTATGTTACTGTAGCGAGCGCTGTAATAACTTCACACCCGCTATGTTACTGTAGCGAATGCTGTAATAACTTCACACCCGCTATGTTACTGTAGCGAATGCTGTAATAACTTCACACCCGCTATGTTACTGTAGCGAGCGCTGTAATAACGTCACACCCGCTATGTTACTGTAGCGAGCGCTGTAATAACGTCACACCCGCTATGTTACTGTAGCGAACGCTGTAATAACGTCACACCCGCTATGTTACTGTAGCGAACGCTGTAATAACGTCACACCCGCTATGTTACTGTAGCGAGCGCTGTAATAACGTCACACCCGCTATGTTACTGTAGCGAACGCTGTAATAACGTCACACCCGCTATGTTACTGTAGCGAGCGCTGTAATAACTTCACACCCGCTATGTTACTGTAGCGAGCGCTGTAATAACGTCACACCCGCTATGTTACTGTAGCGAGCGCTGTAATAACGTCACACCCGCTATGTTACTGTAGCGAGCGCTGTAATAACGTCACACCCGCTATGTTACTGTAGCGAGCGCTGTAATAACGTCACACTCGCTATGTTACTGTAGCGAGCGCTGTAATAACGTCACACCCGCTATGTTACTGTAGCGAGCGCTGTAATAACGTCACAGCCGCTATGTTACTGTAGCGAACGCTGTAATAACGTCACAGCCGCTATGTTACTGTAGCGAGCGCTGTAATAACGTCACACCCGCTATGTTACTGTAGCGAGCGCTGTAATAACTTCACACCCGCTATGTTACTGTAGCGAGCGCTGTAATAACGTCACACCCGCTATGTTACTGTAGCGAGCGCTGTAATAACGTCACACCCGCTATGTTACTGTAGCGAGCGCTGTAATAACGTCACACCCGCTATGTTACTGTAGCGAGCGCTGTAATAACGTCACACCCGCTATGTTACTGTAGCGAGCGCTGTAATAACGTCACACCCGCTATGTTACTGTAGCGAGCGCTGTAATAACTTCACACCCGCTATGTTACTGTAGCGAATGCTGTAATAACTTCACACCCGCTATGTTACTGTAGCGAATGCTGTAATAACTTCACACCCGCTATGTTACTGTAGCGAGCGCTGTAATAACTTCACACCCGCTATGTTACTGTAGCGAGCGCTGTAATAACTTCACACCCGCTATGTTACTGTAGCGAATGCTGTAATAACTTCACACCCGCTATGTTACTGTAGCGAGCGCTGTAATAACTTCACACCCGCTATGTTACTGTAGCGAATGCTGTAATAACTTCACACCCGCTATGTTACTGTAGCGAATGCTGTAATAACTTCACACCCGCTATGTTACTGTAGCGAGCGCTGTAATAACTTCACACCCGCTATGTTACTGTAGCGAGCGCTGTAATAACGTCACACCCGCTATGTTACTGTAGCGAGCGCTGTAATAACGTCACACCCGCTATGTTACTGTAGCGAGCGCTGTAATAACGTCACACCCGCTATGTTACTGTAGCGAGCGCTGTAATAACGTCACACTCGCTATGTTACTGTAGCGAGCGCTGTAATAACGTCACACCCGCTATGTTACTGTAGCGAGCGCTGTAATAACGTCACAGCCGCTATGTTACTGTAGCGAACGCTGTAATAACGTCACAGCCGCTATGTTACTGTAGCGAGCGCTGTAATAACGTCACACCCGCTATGTTACTGTAGCGAGCGCTGTAATAACTTCACACCCGCTATGTTACTGTAGCGAGCGCTGTAATAACGTCACACCCGCTATGTTACTGTAGCGAGCGCTGTAATAACGTCACACCCGCTATGTTACTGTAGCGAGCGCTGTAATAACGTCACACCCGCTATGTTACTGTAGCGAGCGCTGTAATAACGTCACACCCGCTATGTTACTGTAGCGAGCGCTGTAATAACGTCACACCCGCTATGTTACTGTAGCGAGCGCTGTAATAACGTCACACCCGCTATGTTACTGTAGCGAGCGCTGTAATAACGTCACACCCGCTATGTTACTGTAGCGAGCGCTGTAATAACTTCACACCCGCTATGTTACTGTAGCGAATGCTGTAATAACTTCACACCCGCTATGTTACTGTAGCGAATGCTGTAATAACTTCACACCCGCTATGTTACTGTAGCGAGCGCTGTAATAACTTCACACCCGCTATGTTACTGTAGCGAGCGCTGTAATAACTTCACACCCGCTATGTTACTGTAGCGAATGCTGTAATAACTTCACACCCGCTATGTTACTGTAGCGAGCGCTGTAATAACTTCACACCCGCTATGTTACTGTAGCGAGCGCTGTAATAACGTCACACCCGCTATGTTACTGTAGCGAGCGCTGTAATAACGTCACACCCGCTATGTTACTGTAGCGAGCGCTGTAATAACGTCACACCCGCTATGTTACTGTAGCGAGCTCTGTAATAACGTCACACTCGCTATGTTACTGTAGCGAGCGCTGTAATAACGTCACACCCGCTATGTTACTGTAGCGAGCGCTGTAATAACGTCACAGCCGCTATGTTACTGTAGCGAACGCTGTAATAACGTCACAGCCGCTATGTTACTGTAGCGAGCGCTGTAATAACGTCACACCCGCTATGTTACTGTAGCGAGCGCTGTAATAACTTCACACCCGCTATGTTACTGTAGCGAGCGCTGTAATAACGTCACACCCGCTATGTTACTGTAGCGAGCGCTGTAATAACGTCACACCCGCTATGTTACTGTAGCGAGCGCTGTAATAACGTCACACCCGCTATGTTACTGTAGCGAGCGCTGTAATAACGTCACACCCGCTATGTTACTGTAGCGAGCGCTGTAATAACGTCACACCCGCTATGTTACTGTAGCGAGCGCTGTAATAACGTCACACCCGCTATGTTACTGTAGCGAGCGCTGTAATAACTTCACACCCGCTATGTTACTGTAGCGAATGCTGTAATAACTTCACACCCGCTATGTTACTGTAGCGAATGCTGTAATAACTTCACACCCGCTATGTTACTGTAGCGAGCGCTGTAATAACTTCACACCCGCTATGTTACTGTAGCGAGCGCTGTAATAACTTCACACCCGCTATGTTACTGTAGCGAATGCTGTAATAACTTCACACCCGCTATGTTACTGTAGCGAGCGCTGTAATAACTTCACACCCGCTATGTTACTGTAGCGAGCGCTGTAATAACGTCACAGCCGCTATGTTACTGTAGCGAGCGCTGTAATAACGTCACACCCGCTATGTTACTGTAGCGAATGCTGTAATAACGTCACACCCGCTATGTTACTGTAGCGAGCGCTGTAATAACTTCACACCCGCTATGTTACTGTAGCGAGCGCTGTAATAACGTCACACCCGCTATGTTACTGTAGCGAGCGCTGTAATAACGTCACACCCGCTATGTTACTGTAGCGAGCGCTGTAATAACGTCACACCCGCTATGTTACTGTAGCGAGCGCTGTAATAACGTCACACCCGCTATGTTACTGTAGCGAGCGCTGTAATAACGTCACACCCGCTATGTTACTGTAGCGAGCGCTGTAATAACGTCACACCCGCTATGTTACTGTAGCGAGCGCTGTAATAACTTCACACCCGCTATGTTACTGTAGCGAATGCTGTAATAACTTCACACCCGCTATGTTACTGTAGCGAATGCTGTAATAACTTCACACCCGCTATGTTACTGTAGCGAGCGCTGTAATAACTTCACACCCGCTATGTTACTGTAGCGAGCGCTGTAATAACTTCACACCCGCTATGTTACTGTAGCGAATGCTGTAATAACTTCACACCCGCTATGTTACTGTAGCGAGCGCTGTAATAACTTCACACCCGCTATGTTACTGTAGCGAGCGCTGTAATAACGTCACACCCGCTATGTTACTGTAGCGAGCGCTGTAATAACGTCACACCCGCTATGTTACTGTAGCGAGCGCTGTAATAACGTCACACCCGCTATGTTACTGTAGCGAGCGCTGTAATAACGTCACACTCGCTATGTTACTGTAGCGAGCGCTGTAATAACGTCACACCCGCTATGTTACTGTAGCGAGCGCTGTAATAACGTCACAGCCGCTATGTTACTGTAGCGAACGCTGTAATAACGTCACACCCGCTATGTTACTGTAGCGAGCGCTGTAATAACTTCACACCCGCTATGTTACTGTAGCGAGCGCTGTAATAACGTCACACCCGCTATGTTACTGTAGCGAGCGCTGTAATAACGTCACACCCGCTATGTTACTGTAGCGAGCGCTGTAATAACGTCACACCCGCTATGTTACTGTAGCGAGCGCTGTAATAACGTCACACCCGCTATGTTACTGTAGCGAGCGCTGTAATAACGTCACACCCGCTATGTTACTGTAGCGAGCGCTGTAATAACGTCACACCCGCTATGTTACTGTAGCGAGCGCTGTAATAACTTCACACCCGCTATGTTACTGTAGCGAATGCTGTAATAACTTCACACCCGCTATGTTACTGTAGCGAATGCTGTAATAACTTCACACCCGCTATGTTACTGTAGCGAGCGCTGTAATAACTTCACACCCGCTATGTTACTGTAGCGAGCGCTGTAATAACTTCACACCCGCTATGTTACTGTAGCGAGCGCTGTAATAACTTCACACCCGCTATGTTACTGTAGCGAGCGCTGTAATAACGTCACAGCCGCTATGTTACTGTAGCGAGCGCTGTAATAACGTCACACCCGCTATGTTACTGTAGCGAATGCTGTAATAACGTCACACCCGCTATGTTACTGTAGCGAGCGCTGTAATAACTTCACACCCGCTATGTTACTGTAGCGAGCGCTGTAATAACGTCACACCCGCTATGTTACTGTAGCGAGCGCTGTAATAACGTCACACCCGCTATGTTACTGTAGCGAGCGCTGTAATAACGTCACACCCGCTATGTTACTGTAGCGAGCGCTGTAATAACGTCACACCCGCTATGTTACTGTAGCGAGCGCTGTAATAACGTCACACCCGCTATGTTACTGTAGCGAGCGCTGTAATAACTTCACACCCGCTATGTTACTGTAGCGAATGCTGTAATATCTTCACACCCGCTATGTTACTGTAGCGAATGCTGTAATAACTTCACACCCGCTATGTTACTGTAGCGAGCGCTGTAATAACTTCACACCCGCTATGTTACTGTAGCGAGCGCTGTAATAACTTCACACCCGCTATGTTACTGTAGCGAATGCTGTAATAACTTCACACCCGCTATGTTACTGTAGCGAGCGCTGTAATAACTTCACACCCGCTATGTTACTGTAGCGAGCGCTGTAATAACGTCACAGCCGCTATGTTACTGTAGCGAGCGCTGTAATAACGTCACACCCGCTATGTTACTGTAGCGAATGCTGTAATAACGTCACACCCGCTATGTTACTGTAGCGAGCGCTGTAATAACTTCACACCCGCTATGTTACTGTAGCGAGCGCTGTAATAACGTCACACCCGCTATGTTACTGTAGCGAGCGCTGTAATAACGTCACACCCGCTATGTTACTGTAGCGAGCGCTGTAATAACGTCACACCCGCTATGTTACTGTAGCGAGCGCTGTAATAACGTCACACCCGCTATGTTACTGTAGCGAGCGCTGTAATAACGTCACACCCGCTATGTTACTGTAGCGAGCGCTGTAATAACGTCACACCCGCTATGTTACTGTAGCGAGCGCTGTAATAACTTCACACCCGCTATGTTACTGTAGCGAATGCTGTAATAACTTCACACCCGCTATGTTACTGTAGCGAGCGCTGTAATAACTTCACACCCGCTATGTTACTGTAGCGAATGCTGTAATAACTTCACACCCGCTATGTTACTGTAGCGAGCGCTGTAATAACTTCACACCCGCTATGTTACTGTAGCGAGCGCTGTAATAACGTCACACCCGCTATGTTACTGTAGCGAGCGCTGTAATAACGTCACACCCGCTATGTTACTGTAGCGAGCGCTGTAATAACGTCACACCCGCTATGTTACTGTAGCGAGCGCTGTAATAACTTCACACCCGCTATGTTACTGTAGCGAGCGCTGTAATAACGTCACAGCCGCTATGTTACTGTAGCGAGCGCTGTAATAACGTCACAGCCGCTATGTTACTGTAGCGAGCGCTGTAATAACGTCACACCCGCTATGTTACTGTAGCGAATGCTGTAATAACGTCACACCCGCTATGTTACTGTAGCGAGCGCTGTAATAACTTCACACCCGCTATGTTACTGTAGCGAGCGCTGTAATAACGTCACACCCGCTATGTTACTGTAGCGAGCGCTGTAATAACGTCACACCCGCTATGTTACTGTAGCGAGCGCTGTAATAACGTCACACCCGCTATGTTACTGTAGCGAGCGCTGTAATAACGTCACACCCGCTATGTTACTGTAGCGAGCGCTGTAATAACGTCACACCCGCTATGTTACTGTAGCGAACGCTGTAATAACGTCACACCCGCTATGTTACTGTAGCGAACGCTGTAATAACGTCACACCCGCTATGTTACTGTAGCGAGCGCTGTAATAACTTCACACCCGCTATGTTACTGTAGCGAGCGCTGTAATAACGTCACACCCGCTATGTTACTGTAGCGAGCGCTGTAATAACTTCACACCCGCTATGTTACTGTAGCGAGCGCTGTAATAACGTCACACCCGCTATGTTACTGTAGCGAGCGCTGTACCAGGGGAAGAAGCGTGCAGTAACCGTTTTATATGACACCTGTTAATGTCTGAAGTCTGTTTTTTTAAGGCGAGCATTATGGATGTGAATAAGCCGCTTGTATGTTTGTACTATTAATGATCTTGGCGCTCATCCTTATTCTATCTGCATATCCACACCTGCACCCACCCAGCACCCTGACCAGGTCTGAGAGACTGAGCCCAGCCTGCACCCACCCAGCACCCTGACCAGGTCTGAGAGACTGAGCCCAGCCTGCACCCACCCAGCACCCTGACCAGGTCTGAGAGACGGAGCCCAGTCTGCACTGACCCAGCACCCTGACCAGGTCTGAGAGGCTGAGCCCAGCCTGCACCCACCCAGCACCCTGACCAGGTCTGAGAGACTGAGCCCAGCCTGCACCCAGCACCCTGACCAGGTCTGAGAGACTGAGCCCAGCCTGCACCCAGCACCCTGACCAGGTCTAAGAGACTGAGCCCAGCCTGCACCCAGCACCCTGACCAGGTCTGAGACGGGGCCCAGCCTGCAATGACCCAGCACCCTGACCAGGTCTGAGACTGGGCCCAGCCTGCACTGACCCAGCACCCTGACCAGGTCTGAGAGACTGAGCCCAGCCTGCACCCACCCAGCACCCTGACCAGGTCTGAGACTGGGCCCAGCCTGCACTGACCCAGCACCCTGACCAGGTCTGAGACTGAGCCCAGCCTGCACTGACCCAGCACCCTGACCAGGTCTGAGACTGGGCCCAGTCTGCAATGACCCAGCACCCTGACCAGGTCTGAGACTGAGCCCAGCTTGCACCGACCCAGCACCCTGACCAGGTCTGAGAGACGGAGCCCAGCCTGCACTGACCCAGCACCCTGACCAGGTCTGAGACTGGGCCCAGCCTGCACCCAGCACCCTGACCAGGTCTGAGACTGAGCCCAGTCTGCACTGACCCAGCACCCTGACCAGGTCTGAGAGACTGAGCCCAGTCTGCACTGACCCAGCACCCTGACCAGGTCTGAGAGGCTGAGCCCAGCCTCCACTGACCCAGCACCCTGACCAGGTCTGAGAGGCTGAGCCCAACCTGCACCCACCCAGCACCCTGACCAGGTCTGAGAGACGGAGCCCAGCCTGCACTGACCCAGCACCCTGACCAGGTCTGAGAGGCTGAGCCCAGCACCCTGACCAGGTCTGAGAGACTGAGCCCAGCCTCCACCCACCCAGCACCCTGACCAGGTCTGAGACTGGGCCCAGCCTGCACTGACCCAGCACCCTGACCAGGTCTGAGACTGGGCCCAGCTTGCACCGACCCAGCACCCTGACCAGGTCTGAGAGACGGAGCCCAGCCTGCACTGACCCAGCACCCTGACCAGGTCTGAGACTGGGCCCAGTCTGCACTGACCCAGCACCCTGACCAGGTCTGAGAGACGGAGCCCAGCCTGCACTGACCCAGCACCCTGACCAGGTCTGAGAGACTGTGTGTGTGTGTTCCTTTTAGAGCAAGGTAAGGAGGGTTGCATTATACTAGTTTCCTGGTTCTCATGCTCACACTTGCCGCCGGAGGCTTTTGGTAACCATGCGTGCAGTATCACGGTAATAGTGTTTTATTTGTTAAAAAGGACTCACCAGACTGCAGTAAATTCCAGGGGGTTCTCAGCCTCTCCTCCTGTAGCTCCATCAGTTGCACCGCGGGTGGTTGCAGCTCAGAGTGCCATGCAGCCGTGCAGCCGTGCAGCCAGGCAGCCGTGCAGCCAGGCAGACCGCAGCAGCGTCTGAGAACACAGTGGTATCAGTGGTGTAGGGACATGGCGTCCACTACTGGACGTGTTGGGTGGCTGCCAGCCGCTCCGCGGTTGGGGCCAGTCCCACGGAAGAGACTGGTCTTGCTGCTGGGGTGCGTGGACCCGGATGGGGGTTGCTGGTACAATGCAAGTCGGGGCAATTCGGGCTTCATATGCCCGGTCCGGTTTCATTGATAGCACCGCTTCTCATGGACAAATTCTGCAGGCTTGGCTGAATTCCCCCCGGTAGAAGACTTTGTCCTCCAGGTTGGGTTTGCAGGGAGAGCCTCCGCTGGCTTACTAGCCCGACTGGCAGGGGCCGCAGTAAGTAGTGCCACCCGCTTCCTATGCTGGGGTCGGGTGGTCCCGAAATCATCTGCCAGGATGGCTGCCTCCTCGTTGTTTGCCAGCTTGTGGTCAATGACCCACTCCCGGACTTCTGGCAAACACCGCTGGTAGAACTGCTTCTGGAAGATGAGGTCGAGCAGTTCCTTGTGGGTAGGGGCTTGGCCTCCCTCTACCCACGAGTACCCCGGTGCACTGACCAGGCCATGAAGTCTGGGTGGGTGTCTCGGGCGGTCTTGTTTTCGGACCTGAACCATTCCCAATAGGTCTTGGGATTGACCCGGTACCGCCTTTGCAGGACCGCTTTAACAAATTCAGAGTTCTCGCCCTGCCCCGAACTTGATCTCCTCAAATGCCTCCTGTGCCCGTCCGCTCGGGGCAGGTTCTTTATCGGTCAGGCTCTCGCATGTCAGGACATAAGACAAATAATAATGACTTATTCATACAAGCCGGACATTACAGACAGGAAATTCTTAAAAGCCTCCTAAAGAAATATATATATATATATATACAGAACTAGACAAATACATAAATATCAAAAACCTTTGGAATATCCACCTCCCATTAAACCAGGTTTCACTTGCACCTCATGTTAAGTACCACTAACTTAAAAGGGCATAATTAAAAAATAATAAAGTTTTATTTATCTTCACCAACTGGTTTATTGATGGCCGAGAGCCACCATCCATGCCACGCTATCAACCATACGGCTGTCGGCCAATTCCTCAGACTAAGAAGAAATTGCTCTACCACTAAGTGTAATGGTGAAGGGGTTAACCAGGCTCACTAATAAAGGTACAGCCCACCTGGTTACCCCTGATCTGTGTGTTGAGGTCCTAGAGTGTCAGCTCTTGGATGCAGATGTCCTAAATGCATTGCTGTGACTGTGCAAATTATGCGACATTAAAGATTTCTCTGTGTTTTGCCTTTCCTGGGGTGCTGGGACCGGGAGATTTCTAGGCTGTAATTCAGGGTGGGTTTGTTAGACACATTCTGTAAAGACTTTCTCCATGTATCGGGGTTCTAGAGCTATGGGGTACCCCAGAAGTTGGATCTGGGAATCGAGTGAGATTCTCGGCTGCAGCCAAGCACATTGCTCCGCCAAACTCTGACTCTGAAAACGCTCTTGCGACTCAGCGCCAGGATTCCTGCTGCAGCATCGTCCAGACACGGTAACCGGGCATGAAGGGGTTAATGTATACCTTCCATCATACACGGGGTCCCTAGAATAAAGAGAGGACCCTAGTATAAGGAGAGGTGCCCAGGTACCCTGGACATTGTATAGGGGTTCTGGGGGGACTCCAGCTATGTGATAAAGCTGAGAGTACTTTCTTGTGTGTAAAAGTTGTTTGTCATTTTTAAAGTGTGCCCAGAATGAGGCGAGTGAGTGTAGGTAATATACACTCTCACTCCCTCCCTGACACCAGAAAAGGGGCTTATATATTTTACCACACATAAGACAGAACATAGTATAATCTATTCAAGAGTTATGTTTAATATAGCCCTGTGTAATTTTGGGTTACATGCCTCTCTCCTTTTGTGCAGTAATCCCTGTTAAGAGAGCAGGTTTGCCAGAAGTTATCATGAGGATTTGCCTCACCCCCTTGTGATGTGTAAGGTGTAGCAAAGGAAGTGACAGCATGCTCTGTGTCCACTAACAGTGACACAGGGGTGGGCCTTCTGGAAGCTATATATTATGCATCACTTCCTAAAGTTGGTGTGTTATGTCTGGGTCAAGTGTCTGGTGCAAGAGCTGTGAGTCTGTGCAGCTCAATTGTCAGTATTTATTTATTTATTTATTTATTTATAAAATATTTTACCAGGAAGTAATACATTGAGAGTTACCTCTCGTTTTCAAGTATGTCCTGGGCACAGAGTAAAACAAATAATACATGGTTACAAATACAGTTACATAAATGAACAAGGTATACATTTATATACAAGACATTGCATGCACAGTTAAAGAAAATATATATTATGAGCGTATGAAACAGTTACAGACCAGATTAAAGTGTGAGACAGCCTTAGATTTGAAAGAACTTAAGCTGGTGGTGGATATGAGAGTCTCTGGTAGGTTGTTCCAGTTTTGGGGTGCACGGAAGGAGAAGGAGGAACGTCCGGATACTTTGTTGAGTCTTGGGACCATGAATAGTCTTTTGGAGTCTGATCTCAGGTGATAGGTACTGCATGTGGTAGGGGTGAGGAGCTTGTTCAGGTAGCTGGGTAGCTTGCCCAGAAAGTATTTGAGGGTGAGACAGGAAAGGTGAACTTTGCGCCTAGACTCTAGTGATGACCAATCTAGTTCTTTGAGCATTTCGCAGTGATGTGTGTTGTAGTTGCATTGGAGAACAAAACGACAAATTGAATTGTAGAGGGTGTCAAGTTTGCTAAGGTGGGTTTGAGGAGCCGAGCCATATACTATGTCTCCATAGTCAATAATTGGCATTAGCATCTGCTGTGCAATACGCTTTCTGACCAGGAGACTTAGGGAGGATTTGTTCCTGTAAAGTACCCCTAGTTTGGCATAGGTCTTGGTTGTCAGGGTATCAATGTGCATCCCGAATGTTAAGTGGGAGTCAAACCATAAGCCCAGGTATTTAAAACTAGTGACAGGTGTTAGGGTGGTTTTAGCGTTGGTTCTAATCAGGAGCTCAGTCACTGGAAGCTTTACAAATTTAGTCTTGGTCCCAAATACCATTGTTACAGTCTTGTCAGTGTTTAAAAACAGTTTGTTTTGGGAAATCCAGTTTTCGAGTCTCAAAAAGTCAGACTGAAGTATGTGTTGAAGGTCAGAGAGGCTATGGCTGTGTGCATATAGGATTGTGTCATCTGCATACATGTGTATTGAGGCTTCCTTACAAGCTGTGGGAAGATCATTAATGAACACTGAGAAGAGTAGGGGCCCCAGAACAGAGCCTTGCGGGACACCACAGGTGATATCCAGGGGGTTGGAGTTAGAGCCTGAGATGGACACATGTTGGGATCTTCCTGATAGGTAGGACTGAAACCAGTTTAAAGCATGTTTCCCTATTCCAGAGCTCTGGAGTTTGTTAAGCAGGATAGCATGATCAACTGTGTCAAAAGCCTTTGCAAAATCTAGGAATACTGCACCAGTGAGTTGTCCCCGTTCCATTCCACACTGGATTTCATTGCAAACTTTTAGCAGGGTAGTTACGGTGGAGTGTTTGGGACGAAACCCAGACTGGAATTGGCTAGGGAAATTTGTCTTGGTGTAGAACTCGCTTAATTGGGAGTGGACACATTTTTCCATAACTTTGGATAGAATTGGGAGAAGTGAGATTGGCCTGTAGTTTGAGACAGTGTTTTTGTCCCCACTTTTGAAGATTGGGACAACTCTGGCAGTTTTCCAGGTCTTAGGGATATGGCCTGCAGACAGGATAGAGTTGACTATGGACGCAATTGGTTTGGCAATGGCTGGGGCACCAAGTCGTAGGAACCTAGATTGTAGTAAGTCGGGTCCACATTGGCTGCTTAGTTTTAGTTTGAGGAGCGCTTGTGTAATCTCCTCTTCAGATACTGGGCTAAATTGAAAATTGTGGGCAGTGTTGGGAGGGGGTGGGACTATA
The DNA here is from genome assembly GCF_040206685.1 of Ascaphus truei. NCBI lineage: Eukaryota > Metazoa > Chordata > Amphibia > Anura > Ascaphidae > Ascaphus > Ascaphus truei. The sequence goes on along the minus strand of NW_027457265.1, from coordinate 124,938 downwards.
GGGGTACTCCCAGGATGAGATTCAGGTTTGGGGTTTGTGCTGCGTTTCGCTAATAAGTTAGTGGCACACCCCACAAAGTAATCATTGAATGCATTTGCAATGTCAGTGGGGTTTGTCAGAGTAATATCCCCCTTAGTGATATTACTTGGTTGTTGATGGTTAGGAGGCTGGAATATATTGTTGATAACCTTCCAGAAATTAGCTGGGTTTGATGTATTCTGGAGGAGATTGTCAGAGTAATATTGTGCTTTTGCATGCCTTGTTTGCCTTGTGCACACGTTCCGCAGGCATCTGTAGTGATTGAGATCCTTGGTAGTGCCAGTTACTTTGTAGCTTTTCCACAAGGCATCCCTGAACTGGTAGAGTGCTATAAGGTCAGGTGTAACCCATGGAAGGTGGGCCCCCCGTTCCCTTATTTTGCGTAGTGGAGCATGGGTATCGCAGAGTTTTAAGAACTCGGATTGGAAATAGTCGAGCGCAGAATCAGGGTCGGGAATTAAATCGATTCTGTGCCATGGGCAGTTGGTAAGGTCATCCAGAAACTGTTGTGGGTTAAAGTTTTTAAATGTTCTAGTGAGGAGAACTTTGGGGCTTGAATGGGGCGGTTTAATTTTCCTTACACAGTACACTATTGCATGGTCACTGAAAATGTCAGGAAGGATGCCAGAGGATTGGATTCTGCTGGGGTTTGAGGAGAGAATCCAGTCTAGCAAGGAATGGTTATGCGACTTCAGGTTTATTCGTGTGGGTTGGGAAATGAGTTGCGATAGGTTAAGTGACTTGAGTTGTATCTGGATTTTGTGGTTTTTAGGGTCAAGCCAATTGAAGTTGAAATCCCCAAGAACTAGCAGCTCACTCTTCTCATTCAGAGAGGAAATGGAGGCAAGAAATTGGGTGATATCAGTCAAGGATTGTAGAAGGGCTTTAGGGGGGCGGTAGATGCCAGCAAGCAAGATGGGCTTAGAAAAGGGGAGGCAGATTTTGCCAACTAGAGTTTCAAAAGAGGGTGGACTTGGTGGGCAATGTAGCAGTGTAAATTGTAAGGTGTCTGCAATATAAAATAACACCCCTCCTCCTCTCTTTGACCTATCTCTCCTAAAAATGGAGTATCCCTGAATGGTGATATTTGCATCAGGGGTTTTAGAGGATAGCCATGTTTCTGTAAGAACGATGGCTTTGGGTTTATGCATAAGGCACCATGCCCTTAGTTCGTCTAGTTTGGGCAGCAGGCTCCGGATGTTTATATGGGCGACAGATAGCCCTTTTTGGAATTTAAAGGTGGAATTCTCAGGGGCATGGGACAGAGCTGAAATGGGAGGACCTGGGTTAGTTTCAATATCACCTGCTAGAGAGAGTAATAGTATGAGAAGAAATTTGGGTAGTTGTTTACAAGTTGTAAATTTGTGGTGTTTTCCATTAGAGTGAGCAGTGGTTGGTGTGCTGGTTTTTAGAGTTCTCCACCAACATTCAGTAGATAGTGCAAGGCTTTTGAGTAGTCCAGGGTGTATGGTGATGTTGGGTGTGGGCCAGGATGGAGGAGTTTGTAGTGGATAGAGGGAGTAACATCTCCATGAGGCCAGGAGAAAGAAAAAAGTTAAAATACATAGCAGGTTCATGATGCCAGAGGTAGGCAGTGTTGCATGGAGCTGTTGTGAGCAGAGAGAGTGTGTGCAGACTAAACAGCAGGGGTGAACCTGTACCTTGTCATGTGTTTTGCTGCATTGCAATGCTAGGGTCAAGTCAGGGTTTCGGTGTTTTGTGCAGTCAGTTTTGGGAGAGGCTGCAGTGAAAGAAGTTGTAAAGGGGTGGGGGGTTAAACTATGCAGGCTAACAAGCATGGGATCATAGTGTGATCTGAATAGCTTACCGTTTGTTGTCTTGAGTTAAAGAGTGTGCAGTCCCCAGTCACCACTAGTCAAACTGTAGTCTAACTGTATCACTTAAAAACCTCACTTTAAATGCCTCACTGCCTAATGCAGTTCCTGCCCAATGCAGCTGAGCTGTTCGTATTATACACAAAAAAAAAGGTCACATGACCCTCCCCCTCCCCAATCAGTCACCTTGTTCCATTTGTTCAATTAACAGCACAGAGTTAAGAGGAAAGGAAAAAAAAAAAAAAAATACTTTTTACATTCAAACATACTAACTTATATATCAATTCAACAAGGCCAGATTCAGTCTTATACAGAGAGTTTCAACATCAGGAACATACCTGTGAAGAGAATGCAATTAGATCCATGTCATATCAGCTGAGGTTATTGGTTATTGGTCTTGCATGAAGAAGGTGAGTATATTAACTATATATATATATAGTAGTTGCAGAGGGACAAGCTGACCCCACACTGTGTCAGGACTCTGGCACAGATGGTGGCCCTCCCTTAGGGGAGAGGTGGCAGAGATGTCCCTGTCTCTATTACAGAGTCAGGAGGGAACTTCCTTGAGGTGTGCAACAATGCTGATGTGCCGCTATGATGGGCAGTCTGCCATGCATGATGCCAATAAAGATGCCCTTGATTCAAAGACCCTTCTTGCCTGAGACTGGAGTTAATCAGGAAGAAGATGCACCCAGGGGTTCTCCTCCAGATACTCCTCCCTGCAGTCGTGGGGACCTGGAAGAGATGGAGGCGCTGTACCAACTGTGAGTAGAACTCAGCACTACCTCATGAGCCAGTCCTGGTGACATCCCCACTACCATCAAGCGGGAGACTCAGGAGTCCTGTGATCCAGCAGGTGCACCACATAACATGACACATAATGGGGGGGCAGTTTCTCACATAGGGGTCAGGATCAGAAGGGCCCTGGGAAACACTGTTACAATTGGAGGCACTGCTAAGATCATCAGGACAGGCTTTGCTAGGCTGACTAGGAAACAGGCAATGTATGCTACCAGTAATGTGCTGCGGAATGGAAGGAAGCCTAGGGGTAGTCAGGAGTACAGGAGTACCATGGTCACTCGCAAAGCACACCCTAGGGCCTGATATGGAGTAGGTAGATCTGGAGACAGGGCTATAGCTGTTCTAGTCACCTTGAGGCAGCTAGTTGTAGGATGCCTTAAGGGGTAGCCTGGTTAACACAGGTCAGGAACTCCTGGGAGGGTCTGCGCTAGGTGTAGCCAACAGTAGGTTACGCCCTAAGTACTGCATGGAGAAGCCAGAGTACTCTAGCCAGTAACCAGACTACTAACCACAGAGCACATACACTGGCGACACACTTTATTCGAGCTCGGCTAGTCCCACGAATTCGGGTATACCCGGGTGTATTGAGGTTTGTGACTGTTTTCTGCCCGAGTGCATTGAGGTATTTTCCAGACAGGGATTGAAGCATTTTATTCCCACTGGCTGCAATACTGCACAGTATATATATATATATATACTGCATTAAAATTCATGAATTTATGCCATCTGGTAGACACGCGAAGCATTGCAGCCTATTAAATCCTAATCATTATCATTTAACAGATCAGCCGCCCGTCAGCCAGGCATGAACCCAGGCTGGGAAAGCAAACGCAACGGGGCTTGTCAGAGGTGAGGAGCGGCGCATTCCAGGTATCTGCCAGGTACATACTGGGTATTTGCTCGAATAAAGTGTGTCGGTGCAGTACTGGAGGTTATCGTGTACAGCATACAGAGAGAGGGTTAGACTAGCCTGAGGTAGTGCATACATGAGTAAGACACACATGAGATACATGTAGAGGTGCACTGGCATACTTTATTGCATCGAAATGGCGACTGCCCAGCAGAGAGGAGCACCATGTGCGATTATAACAGAAGTGAAAAGATGACGGCAAGTAATGATGTCCCGCGCGGTGCAGGGAGTCCAAGATGGCAGCTCGCGTCTGATGGAGAGAGTGCACGTGGTGTGTGTACCACGGAGGTAGCAGGGACAGAAATGACTTTCACTAGTTTGCTATGGAGTGGCGCAAAAGCTGTGGCCGCGCCGTTCTTGTCCTGCATAAATTCCCGGGGTGCTACCCTGGAAGATAGCTGTGAGCACATTGTAATTACTTGTGTGAGTGATGGAGTATCTGATTGCCAGACGGTGATCACTACACAAGTCACCCCTGTTGCTAATGTGGATTGCAGCATGATCCAAAATGGCGGCTCCCGTTTCCCTAGGAGACCGCGTGGGCTGTGTGCAAACAGTGATGTTGCAAGAAGTTGGCCAGGAGAGGCGCGAAAGAGAAAACCCCACCCTGATAGGGGAAGTGGCCGCACCCTCCTGGACTGTGACAGGCTCAGAGCCGATTCTGGGTCATGATGTGCAGCTGTGGGACCCTCCTAATATCTACCAGAGGGAGGGGTCCTTGCATCTGCCAATGGAGAACTGAGCTGACTGAGGGAGGAGCTAGATGTGCGCTTCCTGTCCCTCAGTTGCGAGGAGCTGGTGAACAAGAGAGATTGCTGTGCCGTGTGTCTTCCTTGCTAAACAACACTACCAATTGTGTCATGGACAATATTGAAATACACCCCTACCAACTGCCAGGAGGCTTCCTGGTGGTGAAGGCGGGTGGAAAAGAGGTACTGCGGTGCCTGTGTATGCAGTGCCGGCTGCCGGGTGGAGAAGCCAGCACCACTGCAAGATGCCCCCAATGTGGCATCCATTACTTATGGGCCGTGGAGCCGTTCATGCCTGGGCACGCCGCAGAGGCGGGAGGAGATACAGCCATGCTGACGGCTGGAGCCTCGCCCAGAGTGAAGAGAGAGAAGGTCGATCCCGGAGAATGGGGATCGCTGCTGATGACGGTACCTGAAAAGAATGGAGCTGGGGCCTGCAACCGCAGCGAGAACCCGGAACCTCACTGTTGGTCCCCTGCGGAGGTACCCTTACCGGCATCGGAGTCTGCCTCGTCGGACGACAAGCAGGGAAGTCCTACGTCAGTGGTGATGCGCCTACCGGCGGGCCACTACAGCGGTGCTGAAAGCAAAGAAAAGCGACTTACCGGTGATCCTGAGGAGCTGAGCCTCGACATTCCCCGACAACCTGCGCTGGTGCGGCCGGAGCAGCGGACGAGTCCCATGGCCGTGGCGACTCCCAGCGTGTCGGGAGAAGAGGACCTCATCGCAAGCCAGCGGAGTGGTGAGATACCCTCTTACCTCCCACAGGCCCCGATGGAGGCGGCCAAGGAGAAAGGCCCGACCAAGGCCCAAGTGAAGCTGAGGAGCAACCTTCTGTATCCGGCGCTGGATGTCGAAATGGTGGAAGAAGTTCCGATGGGGGACCCCACCCAAGATGGCGTCTCATCCCGCGATAACGATGACGTCACTTCCGGTGGCCACTGCGGAGCCGACCGGAAGCAACTGTCGCTGCCGATGATCAGCACCAGCCTGTCTAAGGAAGATATGGACAGATACCGGGGAGCAGTGAAGAGTCGGGGAGGTAGGAAGACGGGTGAGCCTGATCTGCCCAACGTTGCCATGGGCCGCGGCATCGCCAAATTGCGGATCATAATCCCGCAGCGTAAGAACACTTCCCCCTGCCCAAGGCCACTGCCCAATCCCCTGCCCCTGTCACATCTTCCTCTGGGTCCCAATCAAGCCAAGGGTGGTCTGTGGAGTCACGGGACACGTCGGAGGAACGGCCTGGGTCGGCCATGGACAGGGGTGAATGTTTTACATCTGATGAGGGGTCGGGGAGGGAAATGATTCCTGCTAGGACATCCCCGAAAATGAACCCTGCTGTCTATAATAATTTTGAGAGGGGAAGGCCTAAGCGATATGGGTCGGCCTCTAGGTCAACCAATACCTCAGGTGTCTCTTCTGGGGGAGAGACTGAGGAGAGTGAGACTGTCTTGGCGGTGAAGGAGCAGTCTGTGGAGCATAGCACCAAATGGTGGGCTCCAATGTATGAGGGATATTCGGAGTGGTTAGACCGCACCCGGTTTGTACTAATGAGGGGAGATGTGGTTGACCACTGGTGGGATGTGGGCGAGTACACAGGAGGAGGAACGCCAGGAAGAACTAGCTAGACGGTGGCATGATATACAGCATGGAATAGTTACCCCCAGGGGATCCTCTATCCTGTATGATGTAATTGCCCCTGAAGAGCCCCTGTCTTGGGTCCTGCCAGGCAAAGCAGGAAATAAGAAATTGATTAGAATCAGCAGGGCTGAGAGGGCCATAGTTGCACGCTATAAACAGTCGCATGGTTTGGAGTACCCCTATGTTCCAGAACCTCTGATGCAGGAAATAGAGGACAATAGGGATACCTGGTTAAGGGAGGCAGTGGAGGATTACATTAAGTCCAAATCTAGCCACTCGGAGCATAGAACAGAGGCTAGAATCTGTTACTTAATGAGGATTTGGAGTGTTGGACGCAACATCTATATGCACAAGATGGAATATCGACCAGAAAATGCACCCCCTAGATCCTACAGCATAACAGCGCTTGATGCTAATGGGAGGGAGGTAAAGAAGCCTGACCCCAGGCATTATTACTGATGTTTAGATTCTCCTAGGGAGTAGTCTATTAAGTGTAATTCTGGTTACAGTAATTATGTACAGTGTGGGAAGATGTATTCCTGTATTGATATTCTTGTTTTTGTGTCTTTTGCAGTTGCCCATTTGAAGGAAGGTTCTGCAAATTTAGGTCCAAGCGGTGTCGTTGGATTCCACCAGGGGGAGATTGTAGCCCTGTATAATTTTGGGTTTACATGCCTCTCTCCTTTTGTGCAGTAATCCCTGTTAAGAGGGCAGGTTTGCCAGAAGTTATCATGAGGATTTGGTACTGTTCTGAATACCAAATTCATCTTCCTACTAATATTTGAATAAACAGTAAAAACAGGAAAAACACCCTCCAAGTACTGCACATATATATAATAAAAGATACATCCATAATGCTTTAATTAACATCTTCCACCTTATTCATACAGTTCGTACATTCGTACAGAGTCACAGGAATTAACATTAACATTAACATCACAACCTCCAAAGATATTATGGACTCAATTTCAAATGATAGAAATTATACCAAATCAATTTCCAAATTAAGTCCTAGGGGTGCTAATGTCTTAAGTTTAAAGACAGTTTAGTTTAAGTTTAGGACTCAATTTGGAAATATATTTGGTATTATTTCTATGAGGTATTGGCAAACCTTGATAATAGGTGGGATGCGTTGTTCCCACGCAGTGACTGGCTGCACATTATACCGATAGGACTGGTGTGGTTTTAAAAGTCCATGCAGCCGATCGGGATATAGATTCATCATGCAGTGAAAGATTCATCTAAGATTTCATCTAAGCTTCAGCGTGCGGTACAAAGACTTTAACATCAGAACCAACATTTGTATCCAGCTTCCAGTATTCGTTAGGACTAAGTATTTGCTAACCAATCCTGTATTGGGGGAATGAAAAGATTACTTTCGGTAAGTGATGTTGCGAGAAGCGCCACTAGCCAAAGACTGTTTCGCGGCTCTGTTTTGCACACCAGCCCCGCTCCTGGGAATTGGTGCCTAGAGACTTTATTTCTGTGAAGTTCGTTCCGGGAACATTTTGTTTCATTTTGCCCTGTCCCAGTGAGTGTTATTTCGCAGTATTTTCTAGATCAAGCTGTGTATGTTCATTCTGTTAATAAATCACAATTTATTTTATCTCTCGCTTTGCTCAATCAAAGGATCCGGGTTATTAGGATGTTAAAAGTTCTGGTCTCCCGTGACAATCGGGTCCTACTCTACCCTGCTGAAAATGATGAAACCGCAGAAGTTTCCACCTGCGAGGACCAAAACTAATGGGATTTGGGCACTCAGAGCTTGAGACATTTACACTAAAAATCAGTGAGACGGACAGGAAATCGGAACAGTGGTCACCTCTCATTCATACAGAGGCAGCGCAAGCACGTGGAAGAAGTCATTCCTTCCTGGGAGGGAGGTCTCTTATATTTATCGTACTACTGGTGGAGAGGACACAGTCACAGCTGGTAGCACCTCGATTTAATCACTGGTGTGAGTTTCTCTGACACAGCTTCTGATCTAGCTGTAAAATCTAGACCTGGAGAGGTTAATGGAGCTCCCTGATAGACCGCTGACAAGACACAAAGACCCAGGAGAGGAGCATAAAGCTCAAGAGGAGTAAAGTGAGAGTTCAACATTTGTAGAACTACAAGAAGAATTCCAACTGTTTGAATTTATTTCACTATTTGTATTCCCATTCTTCTTCTCGCTCTCCCAATTAATCCCTGGATCGACCCACGGCGCCCAAGAGAACCATCTACACACAGACACCGAGTCAATCTCACAGGTTTTATTTTAATTTAGCATCGGCGTTTAACAGACTTCAATGGAGTCTCCCTTACCCAAAACACAGGATTTTATGATAAAATGTGTGACCAGGAATAAAGAGAGACAGTGAATGCTACAGAACATGCCTGACAGTGAATGCTACAGAACATGCCTGACAGTGAATGCTACAGAACATGCCTGACAGTGAATGCTACAGAACATGCCTGACAGTGAATGCTACAGAACATGCCTGACCGTGAATGCTACAGAACATGCCTGACAGTGAATGCTACAGAACATGCCTGACAGTGAGTGCTACAGAACATGCCTGACAGTGAACGCTACAGAACATGCCTGACAGTGAACGCTACAGAACATGCCTGACAGTGAATGCTACAGAACATGCCTGACAGTGAATGCTACAGAACATGCCTGACAGTGAATGCTACAGAACATGCCTGACAGTGAATGCTACAGAACATGCCTGACAGTGAATGCTACAGAACATGCCTGACAGTGAATGCTACAGAACATGCCTGACAGTGAGTGCTACAGAACATGCCTGACAGTGAATGCTACAGAACATGCCTGACAGTGAGTGCTACAGAACATGCCTGACAGTGAGTGCTACAGAACATGCCTGACAGTGAGTGCTACAGAACATGCCTGACAGTGAACGCTACAGAACATGCCTGACAGTGAACGCTACAGAACATGCCTGACAGTGAACGCTACAGAACATGCCTGACAGTGAACGCTACAGAACATGCCTGACTGAATGCTACAGAACATGCCTGACAGTGAGTGCTACAGAACATGCCTGACAGTGAATGCTACAGAACATGCTTGACAGTGAGTGCTATAGAACATGCCTGACAGTGAACGCTACAGAACATGCCTGACAGTGAACGCTACAGAACATGCCTGACAGTGAGTGCTACAGAACATGCCTGACAGTGAATGCTACAGAACATGCCTGACAGTGAATGCTACAGAACATGCCTGACAGTGAATGCTACAGAACATGTCTGACTGTATGTAACTGCCTCAAAGAAAGGACTCTTCTTCTTCCCGCGTTAGAATAAAATCACCATTTTTTTAACAAATCCCACCATATTGTTTACAAAATAATCTTGGAATGACGAGGCAGACAGATTGTGGATTTCATAGCAGTAATGTGCTCTGCGGGACAAACCTTCACATGTAATAACTGCTTTCCTTTGACCCTGCTGTTCCTGCACTGGAACGCGTTGGGGAAGGTCCTGGTTTCCGCCCATGTGCTGGCAGGCTGTAACGTGTCTTGTATCTGGCAAAATATGTTATCACATTGCTGAATTCATTTACTAGTTCCAATACCAAGTATCAATCCAGTACTAAGACATTGCATGTACGGTGCCTGAACACGGCGTGTACATGCGTACGCTCCCTGCCATATACAGAAGCACGCAGGCACAGACCACTCTGCTCAACGCACCAGCTAGTGACCACTCATGAAAGGTCCATATGGGACCTGAAACGTGGTCTTGCCACTGTTCTGTGCTGTCACATTAAGTGGAGAGCTTCATTATGAACTTGTGAGTAGAGCTCTACTTTGTACATCTGTCCCAGAGGAGACCTGCACTGTGTATCTCTGTCCCAGAGGAGACCTGCACTTTGTACCTCTGTCTCAGAGGAGACCTGCACTGTGTAACTCTGTCACAGAGGAGACCTGCACTGTGTATCTCTGTCCCAGAGGAGACCTGCACTGTGTATCTCTGTCCCAGAGGAGACCTGCACTGTGTATCTCTGTCCCAGAGGAGACCTGCACTGTGTATCTCTGTCCCAGAGGAGACCTGCACTTTGTATCTCTGTCCCAGAGGAGACCTGCACTTTGTATCTCTGTCCCAGAGGAGACCTGCACTGTGTGTCTCTGTCCCAGAGGAGACCTGCACTGTGTATCTCTGTCCCAGAGGAGACCTGCACTGTGTGTCTCTGTCCCAGAGGAGACCTGCACTAGGTATCTCTGTCCCAGAGGAGACCTGCACTGTGTATCTCTGTCCCAGAGGAGACCTGCACTTTGTATCTCTGTCCCAGAGGGGACCTGCACTGTGTGTCTCTGTCCAAGAGGAGACCTGCACTGTGTATCTCAGTCCCAGAGGAGACCTGCACTGTGTATCTCTGTCCCAGAGGAAACCTGCACTTTGTATCTCTGTCCCAGAGGAGACCTGCACTTTGTATCTCTGTCCCAGAGGAGACCTGTATATCTGTCCCAGAGGAGACCTGCACTGTGTATCTCTGTCCCAGAGGAGACCTGCACTTTGTACCTCTGTCTCAGAGGAGACCTGCACTGTGTAACTCTGTCACAGAGGAGACCTGCACTGTGTATCTCTGTCCCAGAGGAGACCTGCACTTTGTACCTCTGTCTCAGAGGAGACCTGCACTGTGTAACTCTGTCACAGAGGAGACCTGCACTGTGTATCTCTGTCCCAGAGGAAACCTGCACTTTGTATCTCTGTCCCAGAGGAGACCTGCACTTTGTATCTCTGTCCCAGAGGAGACCTGTATATCTGTCCCAGAGGAGACCTGCACTGTGTATCTCTGTCCCAGAGGAGACCTGCACTTTGTACCTCTGTCTCAGAGGAGACCTGCACTGTGTAACTCTGTCACAGAGGAGACCTGCACTGTGTATCTCTGTCCCAGAGGAGACCTGCACTGTGTATCTCTGTCCCAGAGGAGACCTGCACTGTGTTTCTCTGTCCCAGAGGAGACCTGCACTGTGTATCTCTGTCCCAGAGGAGACCTGCACTTTGTATCTCTGTCCCAGAGGAGACCTGCACTTTGTATCTCTGTCCCAGAGGAGACCTGCACTGTGTGTCTCTGTCCCAGAGGAGACCTGCACTGTGTATCTCTGTCCCAGAGGAGACCTGCACTGTGTGTCTCTGTCCCAGAGGAGACCTGCACTAGGTATCTCTGTCCCAGAGGAGACCTGCACTGTGTATCTCTGTCCCAGAGGAGACCTGCACTGTGTCTCTGTCCCAGAGGGGACCTGCACTGTGTATCTCTGTCCCAGAGGAGACCTGCACTTTGTATCTCTGTTCCAGAGGGGACCTGCACTGTGTGTCTCTGTCCCAGAGGAGACCTGCACTGTGTATGTCAGTCCCAGAGGAGACCTGCACTGTGTATCTCTGTCCAAGAGGAAACCTGCACTTTGTATCTCTGTCCCAGAGGAGACCTGCACTTTGTATCTCTGTCCCAGAGGAGACCTCTTTATCTGTCCCAGAGGAGACCTGCACTGTGTATCTCTGTCCCAGAGGAGACCTGCACTGTGTGTCTCTGTCCCAGAGGAGACCTGCACTGTGTATCTCTGTCCCAGAGGAGACCTGCACTGTGTGTCTCTGTCCCAGAGGAGACCTGCACTGTGTATCTCTGTCCCAGAGGAGACCTGCACTGTGTATCTCTGTCCCAGAGGAGACCTGCACTTTGTATCTCTGTCCCAGAGGAGACCTGCACTGTGTATCTCAGTCCCAGAGGAGACCTGCACTGTGTATCTCTGTCCCAGAGGAAACCTGCACTTTGTATCTCTGTCCCAGAGGAGACCTGCACTTTGTATCTCTGTCCCAGAGGAGACCTGTATATCTGTCCCAGAGGAGACCTGCACTGTGTATCTCTGTCCCAGAGGAGACCTGCACTGTGTATCTCTGTCCCAGAGGAGACCTGCACTTTGTATCTCTGTCCCAGAGGAGACCTGCACTTTGTATCTCTGTCCCAGAGGAGACCTGCACTGTGTATCTCTGTCCCAGAGGAGACCTGCACTTTGTATCTCTGTCCCAGAGGAGAACTGCACTGTGTATCTCTGTCCCAGAGACCTGCACTTTGTATCTCTGTCCCAGAGGAGACCTGCACTTTGTACCTCTGTCTCAGAGGAGACCTGCACTGTGTAACTCTGTCACAGAGGAGACCTGCACTGTGTATCTCTGTCCCAGAGGAGACCTGCACTGTGTGTCTCTGTCCCAGAGTAGACCTGCACTAGGTATCTCTGTCCCAGAGGAGACCTGCACTTTGTATCTCTGTCCCAGAGGGGACCTGCACTGTGTGTCTCTGTCCCAGAGGGGACCTGCACTGTGTATCTCAGTCCCAGAGGAGACCTGCACTGTGTATCTCTGTCCCAGAGGAAACCTGCACTTTGTATCTCTGTCCCAGAGGAGACCTGCACTTTGTATCTCTGTCCCAGAGGAGACCTGTATATCTGTCCCAGAGGAGACCTGCACGGTGTATCTCTGTCCCAGAGGAGACCTGCACTGTGTGTCTCTGTCCCAGAGGAGACCTGCACTGTGTATCTCTGTCCCAGAGGAGACCTGCACTGTGTGTCTCTGTCCCAGAGGAGACCTGCACTGTGTATCTCTGTCCCAGAGGAGACCTGCACTGTGTATCTCTGTCCCAGAGGAGACCTGCACTTTGTATCTCTGTCCCAGAGGAGACCTGCACTGTGTATCTCTGTCCCAGAGGAGACCTGCACTGTGTATCTCTGTCCCAGAGGAAACCTGCACTTTGTATCTCTGTCCCAGAGGAGACCTGCACTTTGTATCTCTGTCCCAGAGGAGACCTGTATATCTGTCCCAGAGGAGACCTGCACTGTGTATCTCTGTCCCAGAGGAGACCTGCACTGTGTATCTCTGTCCCAGAGGAGACCTGCACTGTATGTCTCTGTCCCAGAGGAGACCTGCACTATGTATCTCTGTCCCAGAGGAGACCTGCACTGTGTATCTCTGTCCCAGAGGAGACCTGCACTTTGTATCTCTGTCCCAGAGGAGACCTGCACTGTGTATCTCTGTCCCAGAGGAGACCTGCACTGTGTATCTCTGTCCCAGAGGAGACCTGCACTTTGTATCTCTGTCCCAGAGGAGACCTGCACTGTGTATCTCTGTCCCAGAGACCTGCACTTTGTATCTCTGTCCCAGAGGAGACCTGCACTGTGTATCTCTGTCCCAGAGGAGACCTGCACTGTGTATCTCTGTCCCAGATGAGACCTGCACTGTGTATCTCTGTCCCAGAGGAGACCTGCACTGTGTATCTCTGTCCCAGAGGAGACCTGCACTGTGTATCTCTGTCCCAGAGGAGACCTGCACTGTGTATCTGTGTCCCAGAGGAGACCTGCACTGTGTGTCTCTGTCCCAGAGGAGACCTGCACTGTGTATCTCTGTCCCAGAGGAGACCTGCACTGTGTCTCTGTCCCAGAGGAGACCTGCACTGTGTATCTCTATCCCAGATGAGACCTGCGCTGTGTATCTCTGTCCCAGAGGAGACCTGCGCTGTGTATCTCTGTCCCAGAGGAGACCTGCGCTGTGTGTCTCTGTCCTAGAGGTGACCTGCACTGTGTACCTCTGTCCCAGAGGAGACCTGCACTGTGTACCTCTGTCCCAGAGGAGACCAGCACTGTGTATCTCTGTCCCAGAGGAGACCTGCACTGTGTATCTCTGTCCCAGAGGAGACCTGCCCTGTGTATCTCTGTCCCAGAGGAGACCTGCACTGTGTATCTCTGTCCCAGAGGAGACCTGCACTGTGTACCTCTGTCCCAGAGGAGACCTGCACTGTGTATCTCTGTCCCAGAGGAGACCTGCGCTGTGTATCTCTGTCCCAGAGGAGACCTGCACTGTGTACCTCTGTCCCAGAGGAGACCTGCGCTGTGTATCTCTGTCCCAGAGGCGACCTGCACTGTGTATCTCTGTCCCAGAGGAGACCTGCACTGTGTGTCTCTGTCCCAGAGGAGACCTGCACTAGGTATCTCTGTCCCAGAGGAGACCTGCACTGTGTATCTCTGTCCCAGAGGAGACCTGCACTTTGTATCTCTGTCCCAGAGGAGACCTGCACTTTGTATCTCTGTCCCAGAGGAGACCTGCACTGTGTGTCTCTGTCCCAGAGGAGACCTGCACTGTGTATCTCTGTCCCAGAGGAGACCTGCACTGTGTGTCTCTGTCCCAGAGGAGACCTGCACTAGGTATCTCTGTCCCAGAGGAGACCTGCACTGTGTATCTCTGTCCCAGAGGAGACCTGCACTTTGTATCTCTGTCCCAGAGGGGACCTGCACTGTGTGTCTCTGTCCAAGAGGAGACCTGCACTGTGTATCTCAGTCCCAGAGGAGACCTGCACTGTGTATCTCTGTCCCAGAGGAAACCTGCACTTTGTATCTCTGTCCCAGAGGAGACCTGCACTTTGTATCTCTGTCCCAGAGGAGACCTGTATATCTGTCCCAGAGAAGACCTGCACTGTGTATCTCTGTCCCAGAGGAGACCTGCACTTTGTACCTCTGTCTCAGAGGAGACCTGCACTGTGTAACTCTGTCACAGAGGAGACCTGCACTGTGTATCTCTGTCCCAGAGGAGACCTGCACTTTGTACCTCTGTCTCAGAGGAGACCTGCACTGTGTAACTCTGTCACAGAGGAGACCTGCACTGTGTATCTCTGTCCCAGAGGAAACCTGCACTTTGTATCTCTGTCCCAGAGGAGACCTGCACTTTGTATCTCTGTCCCAGAGGAGACCTGTATATCTGTCCCAGAGGAGACCTGCACTGTGTATCTCTGTCCCAGAGGAGACCTGCACTTTGTACCTCTGTCTCAGAGGAGACCTGCACTGTGTAACTCTGTCACAGAGGAGACCTGCACTGTGTATCTCTGTCCCAGAGGAGACCTGCACTGTGTATCTCTGTCCCAGAGGAGACCTGCACTGTGTTTCTCTGTCCCAGAGGAGACCTGCACTGTGTATCTCTGTCCCAGAGGAGACCTGCACTTTGTATCTCTGTCCCAGAGGAGACCTGCACTTTGTATCTCTGTCCCAGAGGAGACCTGCACTGTGTGTCTCTGTCCCAGAGGAGACCTGCACTGTGTATCTCTGTCCCAGAGGAGACCTGCACTGTGTGTCTCTGTCCCAGAGGAGACCTGCACTAGGTATCTCTGTCCCAGAGGAGACCTGCACTGTGTATCTCTGTCCCAGAGGAGACCTGCACTGTGTCTCTGTCCCAGAGGGGACCTGCACTGTGTATCTCTGTCCCAGAGGAGACCTGCACTTTGTATCTCTGTTCCAGAGGGGACCTGCACTGTGTGTCTCTGTCCCAGAGGAGACCTGCACTGTGTATGTCAGTCCCAGAGGAGACCTGCACTGTGTATCTCTGTCCAAGAGGAAACCTGCACTTTGTATCTCTGTCCCAGAGGAGACCTGCACTTTGTATCTCTGTCCCAGAGGAGACCTGTATATCTGTCCCAGAGGAGACCTGCACTGTGTATCTCTGTCCCAGAGGAGACCTGCACTGTGTGTCTCTGTCCCAGAGGAGACCTGCACTGTGTATCTCTGTCCCAGAGGAGACCTGCACTGTGTGTCTCTGTCCCAGAGGAGACCTGCACTGTGTATCTCTGTCCCAGAGGAGACCTGCACTGTGTATCTCTGTCCCAGAGGAGACCTGCACTTTGTATCTCTGTCCCAGAGGAGACCTGCACTGTGTATCTCAGTCCCAGAGGAGACCTGCACTGTGTATCTCTGTCCCAGAGGAAACCTGCACTTTGTATCTCTGTCCCAGAGGAGACCTGCACTTTGTATCTCTGTCCCAGAGGAGACCTGTATATCTGTCCCAGAGGAGACCTGCACTGTGTATCTCTGTCCCAGAGGAGACCTGCACTGTGTATCTCTGTCCCAGAGGAGACCTGCACTTTGTATCTCTGTCCCAGAGGAGACCTGCACTTTGTATCTCTGTCCCAGAGGAGACCTGCACTGTGTATCTCTGTCCCAGAGGAGACCTGCACTTTGTATCTCTGTCCCAGAGGAGAACTGCACTGTGTATCTCTGTCCCAGAGACCTGCACTTTGTATCTCTGTCCCAGAGGAGACCTGCACTTTGTACCTCTGTCTCAGAGGAGACCTGCACTGTGTAACTCTGTCACAGAGGAGACCTGCACTGTGTATCTCTGTCCCAGAGGAGACCTGCACTGTGTGTCTCTGTCCCAGAGGAGACCTGCACTAGGTATCTCTGTCCCAGAGGAGACCTGCACTTTGTATCTCTGTCCCAGAGGGGACCTGCACTGTGTGTCTCTGTCCCAGAGGGGACCTGCACTGTGTATCTCAGTCCCAGAGGAGACCTGCACTGTGTATCTCTGTCCCAGAGGAAACCTGCACTTTGTATCTCTGTCCCAGAGGAGACCTGCACTTTGTATCTCTGTCCCAGAGGAGACCTGTATATCTGTCCCAGAGGAGACCTGCACGGTGTATCTCTGTCCCAGAGGAGACCTGCACGGTGTATCTCTGTCCCAGAGGAGACCTGCACTGTGTGTCTCTGTCCCAGAGGAGACCTGCACTGTGTATCTCTGTCCCAGAGGAGACCTGCACTGTGTGTCTCTGTCCCAGAGGAGACCTGCACTGTGTATCTCTGTCCCAGAGGAGACCTGCACTGTGTATCTCTGTCCCAGAGGAGACCTGCACTTTGTATCTCTGTCCCAGAGGAGACCTGCACTGTGTATCTCTGTCCCAGAGGAGACCTGCACTGTGTATCTCTGTCCCAGAGGAAACCTGCACTTTGTATCTCTGTCCCAGAGGAGACCTGCACTTTGTATCTCTGTCCCAGAGGAGACCTGTATATCTGTCCCAGAGGAGACCTGCACTGTGTATCTCTGTCCCAGAGGAGACCTGCACTGTGTATCTCTGTCCCAGAGGAGACCTGCACTGTGTGTCTCTGTCCCAGAGGAGACCTGCACTATGTATCTCTGTCCCAGAGGAGACCTGCACTGTGTATCTCTGTCCCAGAGGAGACCTGCACTTTGTATCTCTGTCCCAGAGGAGACCTGCACTGTGTATCTCTGTCCCAGAGGAGACCTGCACTGTGTATCTCTGTCCCAGAGGAGACCTGCACTTTGTATCTCTGTCCCAGAGGAGACCTGCACTGTGTATCTCTGTCCCAGAGACCTGCACTTTGTATCTCTGTCCCAGAGGAGACCTGCACTGTGTATCTCTGTCCCAGAGGAGACCTGCACTGTGTATCTCTGTCCCAGATGAGACCTGCACTGTGTATCTCTGTCCCAGAGGAGACCTGCACTGTGTATCTCTGTCCCAGAGGAGACCTGCACTGTGTATCTCTGTCCCAGAGGAGACCTGCACTGTGTATCTGTGTCCCAGAGGAGACCTGCACTGTGTGTCTCTGTCCCAGAGGAGACCTGCACTGTGTATCTCTGTCCCAGAGGAGACCTGCACTGTGTCTCTGTCCCAGAGGAGACCTGCGCTGTGTATCTCTATCCCAGATGAGACCTGCGCTGTGTGTCTCTGTCCCAGAGGAGACCTGCGCTGTGTATCTCTGTCCCAGAGGAGACCTGCGCTGTGTGTCTCTGTCCCAGAGGTGACCTGCACTGTGTACCTCTGTCCCAGAGGAGACCTGCACTGTGTACCTCTGTCCCAGAGGAGACCAGCACTGTGTATCTCTGTCCCAGAGGAGACCTGCACTGTGTATCTCTGTCCCAGAGGAGACCTGCCCTGTGTATCTCTGTCCCAGAGGAGACCTGCACTGTGTATCTCTGTCCCAGAGGAGACCTGCACTGTGTACCTCTGTCCCAGAGGAGACCTGCACTGTGTATCTCTGTCCCAGAGGAGACCTGCACTGTGTATCTCTGTCCCAGAGGAGACCTGCACTGTGTACCTCTGTCCCAGAGGAGACCTGCGCTGTGTATCTCTGTCCCAGAGGAGACCTGCACTGTGTATCTCTGTCCCAGAGGAGACCTGCACTGTGTGTCTCTGTCCCAGAGGAGACCTGCACTAGGTATCTCTGTCCCAGAGGAGACCTGCACTGTGTATCTCTGTCCCAGAGGAGACCTGCACTTTGTATCTCTGTCCCAGAGGGGACCTGCACTGTGTGTCTCTGTCCCAGAGGAGACCTGCACTGTGTATGTCAGTCCCAGAGGAGACCTGCACTGTGTATCTCTGTCCAAGAGGAAACCTGCACTTTGTATCTCTGTCCCAGAGGAGACCTGCACTTTGTATCTCTGTCCCAGAGGAGACCTGTATATCTGTCCCAGAGGAGACCTGCACTGTGTATCTCTGTCCCAGAGGAGACCTGCACTGTGTGTCTCTGTCCCAGAGGAGACCTGCACTGTGTATCTCTGTCCCAGAGGAGACCTGCACTGTGTGTCTCTGTCCCAGAGGAGACCTGCACTGTGTATCTCTGTCCCAGAGGAGACCTGCACTGTGTATCTCAGTCCCAGAGGAGACCTGCACTTTGTATCTCTGTCCCAGAGGAGACCTGCACTGTGTATCTCAGTCCCAGAGGAGACCTGCACTGTGTATCTCTGTCCCAGAGGAAACCTGCACTTTGTATCTCTGTCCCAGAGGAGACCTGCACTTTGTATCTCTGTCCCAGAGGAGACCTGTATATCTGTCCCAGAGGAGACCTGCACTGTGTATCTCTGTCCCAGAGGAGACCTGCACTTTGTACCTCTGTCTCAGAGGAGACCTGCACTGTGTAACTCTGTCACAGAGGAGACCTGCACTGTGTATCTCTGTCCCAGAGGAGACCTGCACTGTGTATCTCTGTCCCAGAGGAGACCTGCACTGTGTTTCTCTGTCCCAGAGGAGACCTGCACTGTGTATCTCTGTCCCAGAGGAGACCTGCACTTTGTATCTCTGTCCCAGAGGAGACCTGCACTGTGTGTCTCTGTCCCAGAGGAGACCTGCACTGTGTATCTCTGTCCCAGAGGAGACCTGCACTGTGTGTCTCTGTCCCAGAGGAGACCTGCACTAGGTATCTCTGTCCCAGAGGAGACCTGCACTGTGTATCTCTGTCCCAGAGGAGACCTGCACTGTGTCTCTGTCCCAGAGGGGACCTGCACTGTGTATCTCTGTCCCAGAGGAGACCTGCACTTTGTATCTCTGTTCCAGAGGGGACCTGCACTGTGTGTCTCTGTCCCAGAGGAGACCTGCACTGTGTATGTCAGTCCCAGAGGAGACCTGCACTGTGTATCTCTGTCCAAGAGGAAACCTGCACTTTGTATCTCTGTCCCAGAGGAGACCTGCACTTTGTATCTCTGTCCCAGAGGAGACCTGTATATCTGTCCCAGAGGAGACCTGCACTGTGTATCTCTGTCCCAGAGGAGACCTGCACTGTGTGTCTCTGTCCCAGAGGAGACCTGCACTGTGTATCTCTGTCCCAGAGGAGACCTGCACTGTGTGTCTCTGTCCCAGAGGAGACCTGCACTGTGTATCTCTGTCCCAGAGGAGACCTGCACTGTGTATCTCTGTCCCAGAGGAGACCTGCACTTTGTATCTCTGTCCCAGAGGAGACCTGCACTGTGTATCTCAGTCCCAGAGGAGACCTGCACTGTGTATCTCTGTCCCAGAGGAAACCTGCACTTTGTATCTCTGTCCCAGAGGAGACCTGCACTTTGTATCTCTGTCCCAGAGGAGACCTGTATATCTGTCCCAGAGGAGACCTGCACTGTGTATCTCTGTCCCAGAGGAGACCTGCACTGTGTATCTCTGTCCCAGAGGAGACCTGCACTTTGTATCTCTGTCCCAGAGGAGACCTGCACTTTGTATCTCTGTCCCAGAGGAGACCTGCACTGTGTATCTCTGTCCCAGAGGAGACCTGCACTTTGTATCTCTGTCCCAGAGGAGAACTGCACTGTGTATCTCTGTCCCAGAGACCTGCACTTTGTATCTCTGTCCCAGAGGAGACCTGCACTTTGTACCTCTGTCTCAGAGGAGACCTGCACTGTGTAACTCTGTCACAGAGGAGACCTGCACTGTGTATCTCTGTCCCAGAGGAGACCTGCACTGTGTGTCTCTGTCCCAGAGGAGACCTGCACTAGGTATCTCTGTCCCAGAGGAGACCTGCACTTTGTATCTCTGTCCCAGAGGGGACCTGCACTGTGTGTCTCTGTCCCAGAGGGGACCTGCACTGTGTATCTCAGTCCCAGAGGAGACCTGCACTGTGTATCTCTGTCCCAGAGGAAACCTGCACTTTGTATCTCTGTCCCAGAGGAGACCTGCACTTTGTATCTCTGTCCCAGAGGAGACCTGTATATCTGTCCCAGAGGAGACCTGCACGGTGTATCTCTGTCCCAGAGGAGACCTGCACTGTGTGTCTCTGTCCCAGAGGAGACCTGCACTGTGTATCTCTGTCCCAGAGGAGACCTGCACTGTGTGTCTCTGTCCCAGAGGAGACCTGCACTGTGTATCTCTGTCCCAGAGGAGACCTGCACTGTGTATCTCTGTCCCAGAGGAGACCTGCACTTTGTATCTCTGTCCCAGAGGAGACCTGCACTGTGTATCTCTGTCCCAGAGGAGACCTGCACTGTGTATCTCTGTCCCAGAGGAAACCTGCACTTTGTATCTCTGTCCCAGAGGAGACCTGCACTTTGTATCTCTGTCCCAGAGGAGACCTGTATATCTGTCCCAGAGGAGACCTGCACTGTGTATCTCTGTCCCAGAGGAGACCTGCACTGTGTATCTCTGTCCCAGAGGAGACCTGCACTGTGTGTCTCTGTCCCAGAGGAGACCTGCACTATGTATCTCTGTCCCAGAGGAGACCTGCACTGTGTATCTCTGTCCCAGAGGAGACCTGCACTTTGTATCTCTGTCCCAGAGGAGACCTGCACTGTGTATCTCTGTCCCAGAGGAGACCTGCACTGTGTATCTCTGTCCCAGAGGAGACCTGCACTTTGTATCTCTGTCCCAGAGGAGACCTGCACTGTGTATCTCTGTCCCAGAGACCTGCACTTTGTATCTCTGTCCCAGAGGAGACCTGCACTGTGTATCTCTGTCCCAGAGGAGACCTGCACTGTGTATCTCTGTCCCAGATGAGACCTGCACTGTGTATCTCTGTCCCAGAGGAGACCTGCACTGTGTATCTCTGTCCCAGAGGAGACCTGCACTGTGTATCTCTGTCCCAGAGGAGACCTGCACTGTGTATCTGTGTCCCAGAGGAGACCTGCACTGTGTGTCTCTGTCCCAGAGGAGACCTGCACTGTGTATCTCTGTCCCAGAGGAGACCTGCACTGTGTCTCTGTCCCAGAGGAGACCTGCACTGTGTATCTCTATCCCAGATGAGACCTGCGCTGTGTATCTCTGTCCCAGAGGAGACCTGCGCTGTGTATCTCTGTCCCAGAGGAGACCTGCGCTGTGTGTCTCTGTCCTAGAGGTGACCTGCACTGTGTACCTCTGTCCCAGAGGAGACCTGCACTGTGTACCTCTGTCCCAGAGGAGACCAGCACTGTGTATCTCTGTCCCAGAGGAGACCTGCACTGTGTATCTCTGTCCCAGAGGAGACCTGCCCTGTGTATCTCTGTCCCAGAGGAGACCTGCACTGTGTATCTCTGTCCCAGAGGAGACCTGCACTGTGTACCTCTGTCCCAGAGGAGACCTGC
This sequence comes from Ascaphus truei, assembly GCF_040206685.1. Taxonomy (NCBI): domain Eukaryota; kingdom Metazoa; phylum Chordata; class Amphibia; order Anura; family Ascaphidae; genus Ascaphus; species Ascaphus truei. Next base: position 103,360 of record NW_027457265.1, on the reverse strand, counting down.
ACTGTGTATCTCTGTCCCAGAGGAGACCTGCACTGTGTATCTCTGTCCCAGAGGAGACCTGCACTGTGTACCTCTGTCCCAGAGGAGACCTGCGCTGTGTATCTCTGTCCCAGAGGAGACCTGCACTGTGTATCTCTGTCCCAGAGGAGACCTGCACTGTGTGTCTCTGTCCCAGAGGAGACCTGCACTAGGTATCTCTGTCCCAGAGGAGACCTGCACTGTGTATCTCTGTCCCAGAGGAGACCTGCACTTTGTATCTCTGTCCCAGAGGGGACCTGCACTGTGTGTCTCTGTCCCAGAGGAGACCTGCACTGTGTATGTCAGTCCCAGAGGAGACCTGCACTGTGTATCTCTGTCCCAGAGACCTGCACTTTGTATCTCTGTCCCAGAGGAGACCTGCACTGTGTATCTCTGTCCCAGAGGAGACCTGCACTGTGTATCTCTGTCCCAGATGAGACCTGCACTGTGTATCTCTGTCCCAGAGGAGACCTGCACTGTGTATCTCTGTCCCAGAGGAGACCTGCACTGTGTATCTCTGTCCCAGAGGAGACCTGCACTGTGTATCTGTGTCCCAGAGGAGACCTGCACTGTGTGTCTCTGTCCCAGAGGAGACCTGCACTGTGTATCTCTGTCCCAGAGGAGACCTGCACTGTGTCTCTGTCCCAGAGGAGACCTGCACTGTGTATCTCTATCCCAGATGAGACCTGCGCTGTGTATCTCTGTCCCAGAGGAGACCTGCGCTGTGTATCTCTGTCCCAGAGGAGACCTGCGCTGTGTGTCTCTGTCCTAGAGGTGACCTGCACTGTGTACCTCTGTCCCAGAGGAGACCTGCACTGTGTACCTCTGTCCCAGAGGAGACCAGCACTGTGTATCTCTGTCCCAGAGGAGACCTGCACTGTGTATCTCTGTCCCAGAGGAGACCTGCCCTGTGTATCTCTGTCCCAGAGGAGACCTGCACTGTGTATCTCTGTCCCAGAGGAGACCTGCACTGTGTACCTCTGTCCCAGAGGAGACCTGCACTGTGTATCTCTGTCCCAGAGGAGACCTGCACTGTGTATCTCTGTCCCAGAGGAGACCTGCACTGTGTACCTCTGTCCCAGAGGAGACCTGCGCTGTGTATCTCTGTCCCAGAGGAGACCTGCACTGTGTATCTCTGTCCCAGAGGAGACCTGCACTGTGTGTCTCTGTCCCAGAGGAGACCTGCACTAGGTATCTCTGTCCCAGAGGAGACCTGCACTGTGTATCTCTGTCCCAGAGGAGACCTGCACTTTGTATCTCTGTCCCAGAGGGGACCTGCACTGTGTGTCTCTGTCCCAGAGGAGACCTGCACTGTGTATGTCAGTCCCAGAGGAGACCTGCACTGTGTATCTCTGTCCAAGAGGAAACCTGCGCTTTGTATCTCTGTCCCAGAGGAGACCTGCACTTTGTATCTCTGTCCCAGAGGAGACCTGTATATCTGTCCCAGAGGAGACCTGCACTGTGTATCTCTGTCCCAGAGGAGACCTGCACTGTGTCTCTGTCCCAGAGGAGACCTGCACTGTGTATCTCTGTCCCAGAGGAGACCTGCACTGTGTGTCTCTGTCCCAGAGGAGACCTGCACTGTGTATCTCTGTCCCAGAGGAGACCTGCACTGTGTATCTCTGTCCCAGAGGAGACCTGCACTTTGTATCTCTGTCCCAGAGGAGACCTGCACTGTGTATCTCAGTCCCAGAGGAGACCTGCACTGTGTATCTCTGTCCCAGAGGAAACCTGCACTTTGTATCTCTGTCCCAGAGGAGACCTGCACTTTGTATCTCTGTCCCAGAGGAGACCTGTATATCTGTCCCAGAGGAGACCTGCACTGTGTATCTCTGTCCCAGAGGAGACCTGCACTGTGTATCTCTGTCCCAGAGGAGACCTGCACTGTGTGTCTCTGTCCCAGAGGAGACCTGCACTGTGTATCTCTGTCCCAGAGGAGACCTGCACTGTGTATCTCTGTCCCAGAGGAGACCTGCACTTTGTATCTCTGTCCCAGAGGAGACCTGCACTGTGTATCTCTGTCCCAGAGGAGACCTGCACTTTGTATCTCTGTCCCAGAGGAGACCTGCACTGTGTATCTCTGTCCCAGAGACCTGCACTTTGTATCTCTGTCCCAGAGGAGACCTGCACTTTGTACCTCTGTCTCAGAGGAGACCTGCACTGTGTAACTCTGTCACAGAGGAGACCTGCACTGTGTATCTCTGTCCCAGAGGAGACCTGCACTGTGTGTCTCTGTCCCAGAGGAGACCTGCACTAGGTATCTCTGTCCCAGAGGAGACCTGCACTTTGTATCTCTGTCCCAGAGGGGACCTGCACTGTGTGTCTCTGTCCCAGAGGGGACCTGCACTGTGTATCTCAGTCCCAGAGGAGACCTGCACTGTGTATCTTTGTCCCAGAGGAAACCTGCACTTTGTATCTCTGTCCCAGAGGAGACCTGCACTTTGTATCTCTGTCCCAGAGGAGACCTGTATATCTGTCCCAGAGTAGACCTGCACTGTGTATCTCTGTCCCAGAGGAGACCTGCACTGTGTGTCTCTGTCCCAGAGGAGACCTGCACTGTGTATCTCTGTCCCAGAGGAGACCTGCACTGTGTGTCTCTGTCCCAGAGGAGACCTGCACTGTGTATCTCTGTCCCAGAGGAGACCTGCACTGTTTATCTCTGTCCCAGAGGAGACCTGCACTTTGTATCTCTGTCCCAGAGGAGACCTGCACTGTGTATCTCAGTCCCAGAGGAGACCTGCACTGTGTATCTCTGTCCCAGAGGAAACCTGCACTTTGTATCTCTGTCCCAGAGGAGACCTGCACTTTGTATCTCTGTCCCAGAGGAGACCTGTATATCTGTCCCAGAGGAGACCTGCACTGTGTATCTCTGTCCCAGAGGAGACCTGCACTGTGTATCTCTGTCCCAGAGGAGACCTGCACTGTGTGTCTCTGTCCCAGAGGAGACCTGCACTGTGTATCTCTGTCCCAGAGGAGACCTGCACTGTGTATCTCTGTCCCAGAGGAGACCTGCACTTTGTATCTCTGTCCCAGAGGAGACCTGCACTGTGTATCTCTGTCCCAGAGGAGACCTGCACTTTGTATCTCTGTCCCAGAGGAGACCTGCACTGTGTATCTCTGTCCCAGAGACCTGCACTTTGTATCTCTGTCCCAGAGGAGACCTGCACTGTGTATCTCTGTCCCAGAGGAGACCTGCACTGTGTATCTCTGTCCCAGAGGAGACCTGCACTGTGTATCTCTGTCCCAGAGGAGACCTGCACTGTGTATCTCTGTCCCAGAGGAGACCTGCACTGTGTATCTGTGTCCCAGAGGAGACCTGCACTGTGTGTCTCTGTCCCAGAGGAGACCTGCACTGTGTATCTCTGTCCCAGAGGAGACCTGCACTGTGTCTCTGTCCCAGAGGAGACCTGCACTGTGTATCTCTATCCCAGATGAGACCTGCTCTGTGTATCTCTGTCCCAGAGGAGACCTGCGCTGTGTATCTCTGTCCCAGAGGAGACCTGCGCTGTGTGTCTCTGTCCTAGAGGTGACCTGCACTGTGTACCTCTGTCCCAGAGGAGACCTGCACTGTGTACCTCTGTCCCAGAGGAGACCAGCACTGTGTATCTCTGTCCCAGAGGAGACCTGCACTGTGTATCTCTGTCCCAGAGGAGACCTGCCCTGTGTACCTCTGTCCCAGAGGAGACCTGCACTGTGTATCTCTGTCCCAGAGGAGACCTGCACTGTGTACCTCTGTCCCAGAGGAGACCTGCACGGTGTATCTCTGTCCCAGAGGAGACCTGCACTGTGTATCTCTGTCCCAGAGGAGACAGAGACTGTGTATCTCTGTCCCAGAGGAGACCTGCACTGTGTGTCTCTGTCTGAGAGGAGACCTGCACTTTGTATCTCTGTCCCAGAGGAGACCTGCACTGTGTACCTCTGTCCCAGAGGAGACCTGCGCTGTGTATCTCTGTCCCAGAGGAGACCTGCACTGTGTATCTCTGTCCCAGAGGAGACCTGCACTGTGTATCTCTGTCCCAGAGGAGAGCTGCACTGTGTATTTCTGTCCCAGAGGAAAACTGCGCTGTGTATCTCTGTCCCAGAGGAGACCTGCACTGTGTATCTCTGTCCCAGAGGAAACCTGCGCTGTGTATCTCTGTCCTAGAGGTGACCTGCACTTTGAAGACATTGTTGGTCTGTGTTGTGTTTGTGGCCCGGGTGGAATTGCACTCATGGTGATCATCGTGCTTATTTTCAGCTGAACCTTTTCACTACATCACACGTTATTGTATTTTGAAATATCTCGTAAACATACCATGTTTAATGTGCTCTAACTCACTGACGAGTACAATAACGAGAGATACATCCGTTCTGGTGACACGCAGTCACAGTTGGGCAGGTCACTGACGGATGGACACAATGCCTAGTGGCTCTCATGCTTTTATTCGGTCCTGTGCTCAGGGGGTGTCTGATGTCTCATTCCCCCGGGTGGTGGGAGGGTGGAGCGGCGTTCCCTCTGGGTGGTGGGAGGGGGAGAGGGGCGTTCCCTCCGGGTGGTGGGAGGGGAGGGGGGCGTTTCCTCTGGGTGGTGGGAGGGGGAGAGGGGCGTTCCCTCCGGGTGGTGGGAGGGGAGGGGGTGTTCCCTTCGGCCCTAACTGCTCTTCCCATTCTTTTTGTGAGTCATGTTGCAGGGACCAAGAGAGGGGCGAGGCACAGGGTGTGAGCTGGGGGGGAGTGCTTGCCGACCCCCATATTGGGACAAATCTTCACATGGGTCCTCCTCGCAGCCCCTCAGCGCTGCGTTCTGCAAGTGGGGCATCTCCGTGAAGGGCATGTAGTCTTCCCCTGGGGACAGAGAGGAACAGAGCAGCTCATCAGCTGGCAGGAGGGTAAATGCCTTACTACTCCTGTGCCAGGAGGCAGAGCGGGAAGTCACATTAACGGGCAGGCTGTGGGGTAGAGACAGGACGGCTTTGTGCAAGTTCAGGTATCGGGAAAATAACCAGCTGACAACATATTTGTGAATATCTGAATTTATTGTAACTATGGGGAATATTTGGGGATTTTCACAAGAAATTGTAAAATTAAGTCAACGATGGCTAATTTGTGATACATCTGTAAATCAACAAATACAAAAGCTGCAAATATCCGGCATGAGAGCAACTATTGCTAATATTTAGAGGATAACTGGGGTTTGGGAATGTGGGGCAAATGTGTTGGTTTTATATAAATAGCCTGAAAATGGTTCATTTTTAATATCTGTGAATGAACAGATATCCTCCTTTTCTTCATTTCAAAAAGGTATTCGATATCTGAAGGAACTGTTAGGGAGAGAGCTGAGACAGGATGTCACTACTTGTATATTTCTATCCCCATCACCTCATCTCATTCTCTCTATCTCGCTTCTCCCCTTCTCCATCTCCATCTCCATCTACCCCTCGCTTCTAGAGAAACCTGCACTCTACTAACCTACCAGCTTTTGATTCCGCTTTACGCTCCTCCCTCTCCTCTCTCAGTTCTGCTTCAGACCCTGACAACTTGGTCAGGAACTACAACTCTGCCTTATCCTCCTCTCTTGATATACATGCCCCGCTTTCTCTCTGCCGCCCTCGCCCTTCTAACCCTAGACCCTGGCTAAATTCCCACACTCGCATGCTGCGTTCCTCCACTCGTTCCTCTGAACGCCTCTGGAGTAAATCTCAGACTCTTGCAGACTTCCTTCACTACAAATTTATGCTATCCTGTTTCAACTCGGCCCTCTCTCAGGCTAAACAAGCCTACTTTACTTCATTAATCAACACACAAGTCTAACCCACGCCGACTCTTCTCTGTCTTTGACTCTCTACTCAAACCACCCTCAGCTGCCTCTTCTTCCTCCATTTCTCCTCAGGACTTTGCTGACTATTTCAAGGAAAAGGTGGAATCCATTTGTCAGAACATCCCCTGTGTTTCCTCCTCCCATCCCACACCTCTTCCTAACTCTCCTCCTGCCTTCCTTGACAATTTTCCGCTGTCACAGAGTAGGATGTATCACTACTGATCTCCTCTTCTCTCTCTACCACTTGCCCTCTTGACCCCATTCCCTCCATCTCCTAACATCTTGTTCCTACTATAACCCCTATGCTCACACACATATTTAACACCTCCCTCTACTCTGGTACCTTTCCCTCCTCCTTGAAACATGCAACCGTTACACCATTACTCAAAAACAGCAAGCTTGACCCTACCTGTCTTTCTAACTATCGACCTGTCTCCCTCCTGCCTTTTGCCTCCAAACTCCTTGAACGTCTTGTTTTCTCTCGCTTGCTCCACTTTCTCAACACCCATTCTCTCCTAGACACTCTACAATCTGGCTTCCGCACTGCTCACTCGACTGAAACAGCCCTCACTAAAATAACTAATGACCTCCATGCTGCCAAAGACAGAGGTCATTACACTCTGCTCATATTGCTTGACCTCGGGTTTAAATATCACCTCTATGCTGACGACACACAAATTTACTTTTCAACACTCGACCAAACTTTCTGAATGTCTCTCTGCGATATCATCTTGGATGGCCCTCCGCTGACTTAAATTTAACATGTCAAAAACAGAACTCCTTATACTGCTGCGGCCGAGTTTATTCGAGCATTTGCCCGTTCTCGGCCGCAGCAGTAACCTGGCACGCACCGGAGGGTGCCGGGCGCGCGCCGAAGCAGCGGAGGAGCGCCCTCCGATCGGGGCTTTCTTCCTCCCGCTGCCGGGTCCCCCGGAACCCCCTGCCACTGTCCCCCACATCGCGGGACACCAGGGCTCCCTCGGGGAGCCCTGGACGCGCGTGCAGGGGGCGCAGGCACCCGATGACGCGTGACCGCGCATCGGTGACGCGCGGCACGCCGAGGGGATGCCACTAGCAAGCCGGGAAATCTCCCGGCTTGCGGAACCGGCCGCACTTCAATAAAACGTGTCGCCAGTGTACTTCCTCCCAAACCTGGCCTCACTACCTCCTTCCACATTACTGTTGGAACTACGATCATACACCCAGTAGCCCAAGCACGCTGCCTAGGGGTCACACTCTACTTCTCTCTCACATTTGCCCCTCACATTCAAAACATTTCTAAAACCTGTCGCTTTTTCCTCCGCAATATAACAAAGATACGCCCTTTCCTCTGTTGCTCGACTGCTAAAACTCTGACTCAGGCCCTCATTCTCTCCCGTCTTGATTACTGTAACCTCCTGCTGTCCGGCCTTCCTGCCTCTCACCTGTCTCCCCTACAATCTATCCTAAATGCTGCTGCCAGAATCACTCTACTCTTTCCTAGATCTGTCTCAGCAGCTCCCCTCATGAAATCCCTCTCCTGGCTTCCGATCAAATCCCGCATCTCACACTCCATTCTTCTCCTCACTTTTAAAGCTTTACACTCTTCTGCCCTGTGACAGGGTGAATGAACGTCACCAGCCATATACCTGGCAAACCTATGTTTAGGCTTGCAGTGCAGCAGTGACGAGGTTAAGTTTCAGTTGAGAAGGGCTGCTTAATTAGTCTGACCCCAGCTGCATAATCAAGTGTGTTTTAAAACCCCCAGGCTGTACACACATGTAGGCTAGCTGGTCAGGAGACAGGACTGAAATACTGAAGAGATTACTGCTATAAGGTCTGTTTTTCAAAGTACATTTGTGTTGAACTGTCTGTCTCCTTCATGCTGAAGAGAAGCTGCCTTGTTTCCTATGCTGAAGAGAAGCTATTTTGTTTTTGTCTGCTGAAGAGAAGCTATTTTGTTTTTGTATGCTGAAGAGAAGCTATTTTGTTTTGTGTGCTGTATGTTTTTAAGGCTCAATAAATAAGCCTTATCAAGAGAACCCACGTGTGTGGTTGCATGTACCCTGCAACATATGGTGTCAGAAGTGCCGGAATTTTGAGGGGCCCCTGCAGTTGAAGGGCCACACACACACACAAAAATGAGAAAAATGGAAGAACTTTTAAAAGAAATCTACGTAAGTACCAGCACTCACTGTCTAATAGCTAAATGATGAAAACAGTTGTAATGCAGAATAAACATTTAATAATAAAACGAACCAGAAATAAATCAAATGTGTTTGCAGAAACCAGTATCACAAATGGGCATGTCACAAAGTGAGGGGTGGGGGGGGGGGGGGGGAAGGAAAAAACATGAAACACAAGGAATATACAAAAAAAACGGAGAACGGCAAGTATGCCCCCCTAGCATACTTGCCGTTCTCCGTTTTTTGTGTATATTCCTTGTGTTTCATGTTTTCTCCCCTTTTCCGAAGATTTAACCGAACTCTAAAAGGGATGCTGCGAAAATTTGTAGATTCAGAGAAGAGAGCCTGGGATGAACTTCTCCCTTTTCTGCTGTTTGCAGTGCGGGAAGTTCCCCAGGCCTCTACGGGATTCTCTCCATTTGAATTGCTCTATGACCGCCAACCCCGGGGTATCTTAGACCTTCTAAAGGAGTCCTGGGAGGAACAGCAGTCCCCTTCTAAGAATACCCTGCAATATGTACTAGACCTTAGGAAGCGCCTAGATGTGGTCGGCCATTTTGCCAGGGAGAATCTTAGATCAGCCCAGGACAGTCAGGAGAGACATTACAATCAGAATGCTCGTATGAGAGTGTTTCACCCGGGAGACCAGGTGATGTTATTGTTACCCAGTTGTGAGAGTAAACTCCTGGCCAAATGGCAGGGCCCATTCGAAGTACTCCGCTGCACGGGTGATGTGGATTATGAGATCGCTCAACCAGGGTCCAGGAAGGGTAAACAAATTTACCATGTGAACTTGCTGAAACCCTGGAAGATGCAGCGGTCTCTATTCATCCACCCGGTGGAGGAGGAAACGGACTTGGGTCCTCAGCCCCCACGGGAGAACATCGTGGGTGATGATAAAATCCCAATGGGTAGACAGTTGTCCTCTGAACAAAAAGGGGACTTGTTAGAAATAATTACACAATTCCATGATGTTTTTTCTGAATTGCCAGGGCAAACTAATTTAATTTCAAATGTGATCGAGACAGCACCGGGGTAAAGGTACGTTCCCGTCCTTATAGGTTGCCTGAAAGTCGTAGGGCTCTGGTAGAGAAGGAGGTACAAGAAATGTTACACTTAGGAGTGATTGAGGAATCATGCAGTGAGTGGTGTAGTCCAGTAGTTATGGTCCCTAAACTCGATGGGAAGGTAAGATTTTGTGTGGACCTCCGAAAGGTCAATGCGGTATCCAAATTTGACACATATCCGATGCCAAGGGTGGACGAGTTAATTGACGCCCTTGGTAGCAAGGAATATATATCCACGCTGGACTTAACAAAAGGATACTGGCAAATACCCATAGAGGAAAAGTCCAAGTGCAAAACAGCCTTTGCCACTCCCATGGGTTTATACCAGTTTGTGACAATGCCATTTGGACTGCATGGAGCCCCAGCCACATTTCAGAGACTCATGGATAAGGTGCTGAGACCCCATAGGGCTTATGCCACAGCCTACCTAGATGACATTGTCATTTATAGTAAACACTGGCGGGCCAATCTAAATAGGCTGAAAGCGGTCCTCAAATCTCTAAGAGAGACAGGGCTCACAGCCAACCCTAAGAAATGTGCCTTGGGTAAGGCGGAAACCAAATACTTAGGGTATGCAGTGGGAGGTGTAAAAGTAAGGCCACTAGCCGACAAGGTAGTTGCCCTGAAAGAAGTTCCGACCCCCCAAACAAAAACGCAGGTACGCTCAATGCTGGGTTTGGCAGGGTACTATCGGCGGTTCATCCCCAACTACTCGGAAGTTGCAGCCCCATTAACAGACCTCACAAAAAAGTGTGCCCCTACACAAGTGGTATGGTCAAGGGAGTGTCAGAGAGCCTTTGAGGACATAAAAAGGTGTCTATCAGAGGGTCTCATCCTTAGAAGCCCAGACTTCAATAGGCCTTTTGTAGTACAAACCGATGCATCAGAGATAGGGCTAGGGGCAGTGCTGTCACAACAGTTTTAGGGAGTGGAACATCCAATCCTTTTTCTGAGTAGGAAATTGTTCCAGAGGGAAAAAAACTACTCAGTGATTGAGAAGGAGTGCCTCGCAGTAAAGTGGGCAATCGAGGCTTTGAGGCATTACCTGGCAGGAGTCCATTTTAAACTGGTGATGGATCATGCTCCACTGAAGTGGTTAAATAGTATGAAGGATTCCAATGCTAGGTTGACCAGGAGGTATATGGCCCTCCAACCCTTCTCATTTGAGATTCAGCACAGGCCTAAAAAAGAAAATGCAAATGCTGACTTCTTTTCTAGAGAAGGGGTGGATGGTCGGGCTTCAGCCGTGCATAGCCCCAGCCACACACTAACTGGGGAGGAATGTGACAGGGTGAATGAACGTCACCAGCCATATACCTGGCAAACCTATGTTTATGCTTGCAGTGCAGCAGTGACGAGGTTACGTTTCAGTGGAGAAGGGCTGTTTAATTAGTCTGACCCCAGCTGCATCAAGTGTGTTTTAAAACCCCCAGGCTGTACACACATGAAAGCTAGCTGGTCAGGAGTCAGGACTGAAATACTGAAGAGATTACTGCTATAGGTCTGTTTTTCAAAGTACATTTGTGATGAACTGTCTGTGTCCTGCATGCGGAAGAGAAGCTGCCTTGTTTCCTATGCTGAAGAGAAGCTATTTTGTTTTTGTCTGCTGAAGAGAAGCTATTTTGTTTTTGTATGCTGAAGAGAAGCTATTTTGTTTTGTGTGCTGTATGTTTTTAAGGCTCAATAAATAAGCCTTATCAAGAGAACCCACGTGTGTGGTTGCATGTACCCTGCAACATGCCCCTACTTACATCTCATCCCTAATTTCTCGCTATGCAGCATCCCGATTCTTGCATTCTGCTCAAGCATGTCTTCTTTCTACCCCCTTTGTAATTAAAGCCCTCTCCCGCCTTAAACCTTTCTCACTGACTGCCCCACACCTCTGGAATGCCCTTCCCCTCAGTACTTGACTAGCACCCTCTCTATCCACCTTTAAGACCCACCTTAAGACACACTTGCTTAAAGAAGCATATGAATTGCACTGTGAATATTCTGAACACATGATACATAAAGCTTGGTCCCCTGCAGACGCACTTACCAGAACTCCCTCCTACTGTCTCTGTACGTTCTCCCTACCTACCAATTAGACTGTAAGCTCCTCGGGGCAGGGACTCCTCTTCCTAAATGTTACGTTTGTCTGAAGCTACTGTGACGCGCTATGTACATTAATGGTGCTATATAAATAAAGACATACAATGCAATACATACAATGCAATACATACAATGCAAGACATGCAATGCAAGACATGCAATGCAAGACATGCAATGCAAGACATGCAATGCAAGACATGCAATGCAAGACATGCAATGCAAGACATGCAATGCAAGACATGCAATGCAAGACATGCAATGCAATACAATGCAATACATGCAATGCAATACATGCAATGCAATACATGCAATGCAATACATGCAATGCAATACATGCAATGCAATACAATTCCAAGAATCCGCTGCTTTATTTACACACACAATTATATCAAGAGTGTCTCTCTTGTCCGTAAATGCTGCTTAAAATAAAGGCAGGTACAGTATGCAGGTACAGTATGCAGGTACAGTATGCAGGTATGTATGTAACCAGGTCCCCTGATGGCTACTATTCCACCCTTGGGCTGGCAGTAAGCCCTGGTACAATCAGGTTGCCAATAATTGATATGGGGTTTTCCCCCTCCGAGGAGCTGCACTTGAGTGACAGCGGGAGGCGGTGACATCAGGTCTGGGCAGGACCAATCATGAGCCAGACCTGGTGCCCTCCTCCTGGCAGTACTTAAGCGCAGGAACCCCGTAAATTTAGAAGTGCCTCTACCCACTTGAGAGGGGCAGGTCACACATCCCAGAGCCTGACTATTGGGCATACTTGGGTCCTCTTCCCTCCGGGGGAGAGTGAGTGTGGATCATACCTCTGCCCCTGCTAGGGAGGTAGGGAAGAGCTAGGGTGGCTGCGGGTGCCCTTGGCCTGTAGTGAAGGTCCAGGGACCATCTCCAGTGATAGCTGTGAGACTGCATCGGGTAGAACCCTGCCTAGCAACTGCGCTGTACAGAAGAGACAATAAACTGTTCCTGTTGTTATATACCTCCTGCCTGCAGCGTGACCTTACTGGGGAGAGGTAATCGTTCTACCGTGGGAGATCACCTTCAGTTCCCTGGAGCCTACGGCAGATGGAGGCGCTGCTCTGCTAATGAATATGTAGGGTATTAACCCCAGAAGCCTAGTCCTGTGTCCCCACTACCACTGGTGGATGACTCAGCCCTCCTGCTACCAGCAGGTATCATGCACCATACACCGTAGTAATGGCCAAATCTCCCACCGGGTGGGGGAAACACCGGTACTTTTGGAGGCGCTGCTGAGATCATCAGGAAAGGCTTTCAGCAGAACAAGGCTGGAAGTAACAAGGTACGCTTCCAGAGCAAGTGCTACAGCAAGAGGGAGGCTAGGTATAGTGCACAGGGGGAGCGCAAAAGAGAAAAGAACCATCAGTCAATATTCCAAAGCTTTATAAATTTACTCAAAATAACAATATCACATAAAATACATGAATTAATAAAAAATATCACATAGGATCTGTAAACCCACACAGTCTATGCACAATGATGAATTCTCAATTCAAAACCCACATAACTACAACTAGGTAAGTACAGGGTGCTGAGGATGGTATTACTGCTTACATATGAAGGAGAACACCCCCAGTGCTAGACTGCTGGGTATCCGCAGCAGGTTGGGCTTCCATCGTCACGTTCGCTCCCCGCTGCGTGATGACGTCACCTCTACGCGTTTCGCGTCATATGACGCTTCTTCAGGAGGTACGGGTGGTTCTTTTCTCTTTTGCGCTTCCTTTTTGGGTATATGTTCCGGTTTGACCCCGCTGATCACGGGAGAGTGGGAGCAGCAGAGGGATAAAGACATCTTTTTATGGATACAAATGGAATCTTGGGACTGCGGATACTATTTCTTTTTATAGTGTCCAGGGGGATATCGCTCCCTGCAAGGAGCTATGACCTAGACGGCCCTATCAGGTGAATGGTCTAGGGACAAGATGGCTATAGCTGTTCTAAGTCACCCTGAGGCGGGTAGTCGGGATGCCTAAAAGGGGTGCTCAGGTTAACTGAGTCCCAGAGACCTCTGGAGAGTGTTCGCGATGCTGGCAGCCAATAGGAGGCGGCACCCGGTACTGATAGGGAGTATCTTAGGAGGAGTGCCTGAAGTACAAGGTGTCTAGACCCCTCGGTTGGAAGAAGCCCAGAGTACCACTAGCCAGTAGCCAGACTATGGAACCCCAGAGTGCTTGCAATGGACTGTAATCATGTGCAGCGTATCGAGATGGAACTGTGCTAGCCGGGGGTTTAACCTACTCTTGGTAGACCACAACCATGTGCTGTACAGATCCACAGGACATGGATTCCCATCAGAATTGCGTGTCCTATACAGTTAGAGAACGGACTGTGCTCAAAATGGAGGTTCCCTTGCCAGGGAATGCACCACGTGAGTTGCACAATACAAAATGGCGGTTCCCACTGAGAATGGGAACCACGTGGAAGGCTTGCAAACAGTCTGTATGCATCTTTGCAAAGTTCTGCAAGGGTGTGGCGTGAAAGCCAGGACCCCACCCAAGCGATTTGACTGGCTCAGCCCGGAGTCAGAGTCACGCCCCATCTATGCTAATGGTTGCCCCTTCTCTAATCTCCACCAGAGGGAGGGGACATGCTGGTAGCCAATGCCTGAAGACTTGGGAGAACAAGGGAAGTCTTGGAAGCAGCGGACCGCACCCTCAGTTCTTCTGTTTGTGAGTGAAAGGAGTGACCATGTCGAAGGAGATTGAGTTTACCCACTATCAACTACCAGGATGACTCCTGGTGGTAAAGGTTGGAGGGAAGAGGTATCTGAATTGCCTTTGCCCCAAATGCGACTTCCCAGGGAGCGACCTGGTCTGGGGAGCCCAGTGTGCCCGTTGCAGAGCACAATTCCTGAAGCAAACACTGCTGCGACCTATGGACTTCGGCAACAAAGATGCGACCAACCCCGCCACCTAGGGTGGTCGATGCTGCTAAAGCACCATCTACCTCAACTATGGAGGCTTCGGAGGGCCTGTGTGCCCCAGAAGAGGCACAAGGGGATTCGAGTATCCCGATGACTACAGAGCAGGCTGAAACGGTTCCAGACCCGGTCCCCGCAGAGGAACCAGAGATGGTCGGTGAGCCAGAACAAGCCCAAGAGATGCCGGGTAAGGTGACTGCCTGGGGTGATGAGGCACCGTTGTTCTCAGAGGCGCAACAGCGGCAAATTCAAAGATGCTCTGTACTGAATAGACGCGAGCCGGCTTCAAAGATTTTGAGTCAGAACATTTTCCAAGTCCTGCTTTATGAGACGTAGCGGTCGCGGCTGGCATTGCATGTCGAAATCAGTACCAGGACTTTCGTGAGTACCTCCCCGGTTATTGGAAAGGGCTCCTACAGAGGTCATTTTTGTGAATTTCGTTTAAAGGAGAAGTTTATTCGTTAGCCCCGTTCCCAGTAAGTGTGTTAACTGTGCAAATTGTCTGTCTTTTCCTGAAATAAATTACAATTTATTTTACCTCCTTGCTTTGCTCAATCAATGATCCCGGTACAAAAAGGTGTTGATAAACCTGGTTGTGACGGTAGGGCTTAGCCAGCCTTCATTAATAAAGGTGGAGCCCGGCTGGCTGCCCCTGAAACCGTATGGCAAGGGCTGAAAGTGTCAGCTCTTGGGTCTAATATTGTACCTTACTGTGTTGCCCTGTAATTTTGGGGATGCGGGGAGTGAGGGTCGGGTGATGGGTGGGGATGCGGGGAGTAAGGGTCGGGTGATGGGCGGGGAGTAAGGGTCGGGTGATGGGTGGGGATGCGGGGAGTGAGGGTCAGGTGATGGGTGGGGATGCGGGGAGTAAGGGTCGGGTGATGGGCGGGGAGTAAGGGTCGGGTGATGGGTGGGGATGCGGGGAGTGAGGGTCGGATGATGGGTGGGGATGCGGGGAGTAAGGGTCGGGTGATGGGTGGGGATGCGGGGAATGAGGGTCAGGTGATGGGTGGGGATGCGGGGAGTGAGGATCGGGTGATGGGTGGGTATGCCGGGAGTGAGCGTCGGGTGATGGGTGGTGAGTGAGGGTCGGGTGATGGCTGGGGATGCGGGGAGTGAGGGTCGGGTGATGGGTGGGGATGCGGGGAGTGAGGGTCGGGTGATGGGTGGGGATGCAGGGAGTGAGGGTTGGGTGATGGGTGGGGATGCGGGGAGTGAGGTTCAGGTGATGGGTGGGGATGCGGGGAATGAGGGTCGGGTGATGGGTGGGGATGGGGGGAGTGAGGGTTGGGTGATGGGTGGGGATGGGGGGAGTGAGGGTTGGGTGATGGGTGGGGATGCAGGGAATGAGGGTTGGGTGATGGGTGGGGATGCAGGGAATGAGGGTCGGGTGATGGGTGGGGATGCGGGGAGTGAGGGTCGGGTGATGGGTGGGGATGCGGGGAATGAGGGTCGGGTGATGGGTGGGGATGCGGGGAGTGAGGGACGGGTGATTGGGTGGGGATGCGGGGAGTGAGGGACGGGTGATTGGGTGGGGATGCGGGGAGTGAGGGTCAGCTGATGGGTGGGGATGCGGCGAGTGAGGGTCGGGTGATGGGTGGGGATGCGGGGAGTGAGGGTCGGGTGATGGGTGGGGATGCGGGGAGTGAGGGTCGGGTGATGGGTGGGGATGCGGGGAGTGAGGGTCAGGTGATGGGTGGGGATGGGGGGAGTGAGGGTTGGGTGATTGGGTGGGGATGCGGGGAGTGAGGGTCGGGTGATGGTGGGGATGCGGGGAGTGAGGGTCAGGTGATGGGTGGGGATGGGGGGAGTGAGGGATGGGTGATGGGCGGGGAGTGAGGGTCGGGTGATGGGTGGGGATGCGGGGAGTGAGGGTCAGGTGATGGGTGGGGATGGGGGGAGTGAGGGTTGGGTGATGGGTGGGGATGGGGGGAGTGAGGGTTGGGTGATGGGTGGGGATGCAGGGAATGAGGGTTGGGTGATGGGTGGGGATGCAGGGAATGAGGGTCGGGTGATGGGTGGGGATGCGGGGAGTGAGGGTCGGGTGATGGGTGGGGATGCGGGGAATGAGGGTCGGGTGATGGGTGGGGATGCGGGGAGTGAGGGACGGGTGATTGGGTGGGGATGCGGGGAGTGAGGGACGGGTGATTGGGTGGGGATGCGGGGAGTGAGGGTCAGGTGATGGGTGGGGATGCGGCGAGTGAGGGTCGGGTGATGGGTGGGGATGCGGGGAGTGAGGGTCGGGTGATGGGTGGGGATGCGGGGAGTGAGGGTCGGGTGATGGGTGGGGATGCGGGGAGTGAGGGTCAGGTGATGGGTGGGGATGGGGGGAGTGAGGGTTGGGTGATTGGGTGGGGATGCGGGGAGTGAGGGTCGGGTGATGGTGGGGATGCGGGGAGTGAGGGTCGGGTGATGGGTGGGGATGCAGGGAGTGAGGGTCGGATGATGGGTGGGGATGCGGGGAGTGAGGTTCAGGTGATGGGTGGGGAGTGAGGGTCGGGTGATTGGGTGGGGATGCGGGGAGTGAGGGTCAGGTGATGGGTGGGGATGGGGGGAGTGAGGGTTGGGTGATGGGTGGGGATGCGGGGAGTGAGGGTCGGATGATGGGTGGGGATGCGGGGAGTGAGGTTCAGGTGATGGGTGGGGATGCGGGGAGTGAGGGTCGGGTGATGGGTGGGGATGTGGGGAGTGAGGGTCGGGTGATTGGGTGGGGGTGCGGGGAGTGAGGGTCAGGTGATGGGTGGGGATGCGGCGAGTGAGGGTCGGGTGATGGGTAGGGATGCGGGGAGTGAGGGTCGGGTGATGGGTGGGGATGCGGGGAGTGAGGGTCGGGTGATGGTGGGGATGCGGCGAGTGAGGGTCGGGTGATGGGTAGGGATGCGGGGAGTGAGGGTCGGGTGATGGGTAGGGATGCGGGGAGTGAGGGTCGGGTGATGGGTAGGGATGCGGGGAGTGAGGGTCGGGTGATGGGTGGGGATGCGGGGAGTGAGGGTCAGGTGATGGGTGGGGATGCGGCGAGTGAGGGTCGGGTGATGGGTAGGGATGCGGGGAGTGAGGGTCGGGTGATGGGTGGGGAGTGAGGATCGGGTGATGGGTGGGGATGCAGGGAGTGAGGGTCGGGTGATGGGTAGGGATGCGGGGAATGAGGGTCGGGTGATGGGTGGGGAGTGAGGGTCGGGTGATGGGTGGGGATGCGGGGAGTAAGGGTCGGGTGATGGGCGGGGAGTGAGGGTCGGGTGATGGGTGGGGATGCAGGGAGTGAGGGTTGGGTGATGGGTGGGGATGCGGGGAGTGAGGGTCAGATGATGGGTGGGGATGCGGCGAGTGAGGGTCGGGTGATGGGTAGGGATGCGGGGAATGAGGGTCGGGTGATAGGTGGGGATGCGGGGAGTGAGGGTCGGGTGATGGGTGGGGATGCGGGGAGTGAGGGTCGGGTGATGGGTGGGGATGCGGGGAATGAGGGTCGGGTGATGGGTGGGGATGCGGGGAGTAAGGGTCGGGTGATGGGTGGGGATGCGGGGAGTGAGGGTCAGGTGATGGGTGGGGATGCGGCGAGTGAGGGTCGGGTGATGGGTGGGGAGTGAGGGTCGGGTGATTGGGTGGGGATGCGGGGAGTGAGGGTCGGGTGATGGGTGGGGATGCGGGGAGTGAGGGTCAGGTGATGGGTAGGGATGCGGGGAGTGAGGGTCGGGTGATGGGTGGGGATGCGGGGAGTGAGGGTCAGGTGATGGGTGGTGAGTGAGTGTCGGGTGATGGCTGGGTATGCGGGGAGTGAGGGTCGGGTGATGGGTGGGGATGCGGGGAGTGAGGGTCGGGTGATGGTGGGGATGGGGGGAGTGAGGGTCGGGTGATGGGTGGGGATGCGGCGAGTGAGGGTCGGGTGATGGGTGGGGATGCGGGGAGTGAGGGTCGGGTGATGGGTGGTGAGTGAGTGTCGGGTGATGGCTGGGTATGCAGGGAGTGAGGGTCGGGTGATGGTGGGGAAGCGGGGAGTGAGGGTCGGGTGATGGGTGGGTATGCCGGGAGTGAGGGTCAGGTGATGGGTGGTGAGTGAGTGTCGGGTGATGGCTGGGTATGCAGGGAGTGAGGGTCGGGTGATGGTGGGGAAGCGGGGAGTGAGGATCGGGTGATGGGTGGGTATGCCGGGAGTGAGCGTCGGGTGATGGGTGGTGAGTGAGGGTCGGGTGATGGGTGGGGATGCAGGGAGTGAGGGTCGGGTGATGGGTGGGGATGCGGGGAATGAGGGACGGGTGATGGGTGGGGATGCGGGGAGTGAGGGACGGGTGATGGGTGGGGATGCGGGGAGTGAGGGTCGGGTGATAGGTGGGGATGCGGGGAGTGAGGGTTGGGTGATGGGTGGGGATGCGGGGAATGAGGGTCGGGTGATGGGTGGGGATGCGGGGAGTGAGGTTCAGGTGATGGGTGGGGATGCGGGGAGTGAGGGTCGGGTGATGGGTGGGGATGCAGGGAGTGAGGGTCGGGTGATGGGTGGGGATGCGGGGAGTGAGGGTCGGGTGATGGGTGGGGATGGGGGGAGTGAGGGTCGGGTGATGGGTGGGGATGCGGGGAATGAGGGTCGGGTGATGGGTGGGGATGGGGGGAGTGAGGTTCAGGTGATGGGTGGGGATGCGGGGAGTGAGGGTCGGGTGATTGGGTGGGGATGGGGGGAGTGAGGGTCGGGTGATGGGTGGGGATGCAGGGAGTGAGGGTCGGGTGATGGGTGGGGATGGGGGGAGTGAGGGTCGGGTGATGGGTGGAGATGCGGGGAGTGAGGGTCAGGTGATGGGTGGGGATGCGGGGAATGAGGGTCGGGTGATGGGTGGGGATGCGGGGAGTGAGGGTCGGGTGATGGGTGGGGATGCGGGGAGTGAGGGACGGGTGATGGGTGGGGTGGATACAGGGAGTGAGTGTTGGGTTATGGGCGGGTGTGAGGGTTGGGTGACAGATGTGGGGAGGGGAGTCGGGTGATGGGTGGGGAGTGAGGGTCGGGTGATTGGGTGGGGATGTGGGGAGCGGGTGTCATGTGACGGTTGGGGAATCGGAGAGTGAGGGTTGGGTGATGGGTGGGGATGCGGGGAGTGAGGGTCGGATGATGGGTGGGGATGCGGGGAGTGAGGGTCGGGTGATGGGTGGGGGTGCAGGGAGTGAGGGTCGGGTGATGGGTGGAGATGCGGGGAGTGAGGGTCGGGTGATGGGTGGGGATGCAGGGAGTGAGGGTCGGGTGATGGGTGGGGATGCAGGGAGTGAGGGTCGGGTGATGGGTGGGGATGTGGGGAGTGAGGGTCGGGTGATGGATGGGGATGGGGGGAGTGAGGGTCGGGTGATGGGTGGAGATGCGGGGAGTGAGGGTCGGGTGATTGGGTGGGGATGTGGGGAATGAGGGTTGGGTGATGGGTGGGGATGCAGGGAGTGAGGGTCGGGTGATGGGTGGGGATGCAGGGAGTAAGGGTCGGGTGATGGGTGGGGATGCGGGGAGTGAGGGTCGGGTGATGGGTGGGGATGTGGGGAGTGAGGGTCGGGTGATTGGGTGGGGATGCGGGGAATGAGGGTTGGGTGATGGGTGGGGATGTGGGGAGTGAGGGTCGGGTGATGGGTGGGGATGCGGGGAGTGAGGGTCGGGTGATTGGGTGGGGATGCGGGGAGTGAGGGTCGGGTGATGGGTGGGGAGTGAGGGTCGGGTGATTGGGTGGGGATGCGGGGAATGAGGGTCGGGTGATGGGTGGGGATGCGGGGAATGAGGGTCGGGTGATGGGTGGGGAGTGAGGGTCGGGTGATTGGGTGGGGATGCGGGGAATGAGGGTCGGGTGATGGGTGGGGATGCGGGGAGTGAGGGTCGGGTGATGGGTGGGGATGCGGGGAGTGAGGGTCGGGTGATGAGTGGGGAGTGAGGGTCGGGTGATTGGGTGGGGATGCGGGGAATGAGGGTCGGGTGATGGGTGGGGATGCGGGGAGTGAGGGTCGGGTGATGGGTGGGGGTGCGGGGAGTGAGGGTCGGGTGATGGGTGGGGATGCGGGGAGTGAGGGTCGGGTGATGGGTGGGGTGGATACAGGGAGTGAGTGTTGGGTTATGGGCGGGTGTGAGGGTTGGGTGACAGATGTGGGGAGGGGAGTCGGGTGATGGGTGGGGAGTGAGGGTCGGGTGATTGGGTGGGGATGTGGGGAGCGGGTGTCATGTGACGGTTGGGGAATCGGAGAGTGAGGGTCGGGTGATGGGTGGGGATGCGGGGAGTGAGGGTCGGGTGATGGGTGGGGATGCGGGGAGTGAGGGTCGGGTGATGGGTGGAGATGCAGGGAGTGAGGGTCGGGTGATGGGTGGGGATGCGGGGAGTGAGGGTCGGGTGATTGGGTGGGGATGCGGGGAGTGAGGGTCAGGTGATGGGTGGGGAGTGAGGGTCGGGTGATTGGGTGGGGATGCGGGGAATGAGGGTCGGGTGATGGGTGGGGAGTGAGGGTCGGGTGATTGGGTGGGGATGCGGGGAATGAGGGTCGGGTGATGGGTGGGGATGCGGGGAGTGAGGGTCGGGTGATGGGTGGGAGATGCGGGGAGTGAGGGTCGGGTGATGAGTGGGGAGTGAGGGTCGGGTGATTGGGTGGGGATGCGGGGAATGAGGGTCGGGTGATGGGTGGGGATGCGGGGAGTGAGGGTCGGGTGATAGGTGGGGATGCGGGGAGTGAGGGTCGGGTGATGGGTGGGGATGCGGGGAGTGAGGGTCGGGTGATGGGTGGGGATGCGGGGAGTGAGGGTCGGGTGATGGGTGGGGATGCGGGGAATGAGGGTCGGGTGATGGGTGGGGATGCGGGGAGTGAGGGTCGGGTGATTGGGTGGGGATGCGGGGAGTGAGGGACGGGTGATAGGTGGGGTGGATACAGGGAGTGAGTGTTGGGTTATGGGCGGGTGTGAGGGTTGGGTGACAGATGTGGGGAGGGGAGTCGGGTGCGTGATGTAAGGGAAGTAGGGTGACTCACCGTATGGCAGGTTGCCCTGCTTCCTCAGCTCGGTGGTCTCAAAGTAAGTCTGATGAGCCTCCCACTTGCGGTCACAGGCAGCACACAGGAATCCGGACTCAAAGGAAAGACAGCGACACCCTGTGTGAGGGAGGAGAGGGAACCGGAGACTGTCACCATGCAGGCTGTATCTGGGTGTCACCTCTCACCCTGCGGGCTGTCAGGGCGTCACCTCTCACCCTGCAGGCTGTGTCACGGGGTCACCTTGTGACAGTAGGGGGTAACCAGGCTCTCAAATTAAGGTTAAGCCCGTTTTAGTTACTCCTGATCTGTGTATAAGGGTCCAGGAGAGTAACATTGTATCTTTACCATGTGTTACCTGTAATAAAAGTATTTTGTGTGTTTTTACCTTTCCGGGCGTGCCAGCGAGCAGAGATTTCCGGGTGTGCCAGCGAGCAGAGATTTCCGGGCGTGCCAGCGAGCAGGGATTGCCGGGCGTGCCAGCGAGCAGGGATTGCCGGGCGTGCCAGCGAGCAGAGATTACTGGGGGATGAGTTTCAGGGGGGTTTTGCAAAGGATCTGTTAACAGAATGTGCCCAGGAGGTCGGGGTCCAGAGTTGTAGGTTCCCCTATAAATGTACCCGGGAATAATGCCCTTATTCTCGGATACATGTAGGCACATTGTCCCGGCAACACCTCCCCTTGAAAACGCAACTCACCACTAGGGTACCCTGCTTCAGCACAGCCCAGAAAGGAGAATGAGGCACAGGGATAAAATATGTATTCTTGTAACTGAGTGAATCCCTAGGGTAAGGGGGGTACCCCAGCTAGTGCCAAGGTGTCCCAGAACCTGTATTGGGTTTGTGGGTGCCCCAACCAAATATGAGCTACCCCAAAATGTATGCTGTAATAAAGTATGACTTATGGTGTTTTTTTACATGTACTATAAGGCGCTATGCAGCCAGCCTGGGCGTATGGTTAAGGTGCCAGCTAGTCTGCATAGAATTCATAGATGAAAGAGGAGACGGGATGTTGAGAGGTGTCGGGGAGCTAAGTGGACGGGGCAGGGTGGAGTACTGGGTCCGGAAAACAGAAACCTCTTTCCCTATTTGCCAGAACATATGTTCCGCCCACAGGGCGTACCGAGCCGGCTCAACACGCCCCAGCATCTGACAGCAGCCAGATGAGTCCCGCTCTGATTGGCTGATGGGACATGTTCCTACGCTCTGAGTGGCTGAAAGGCTGTGTCCATGTTAACACATATGTAGCCCTGTGTGGTTTGGGGCTATATTTCTACCCTCCTCCTGGCAGTAATCCCTGTGTAAAGGCAGGTTTGCCAGGAGTTATCATGGGTTTCCCCCACCTCAAGCAATTGCACTGAGGAAGTGAAGGCAGGTCACCTGACTCTGTGTCCAATCAAGAGACACAGGGGCGGTGCCTGTTGAAACTACGTAGGGCATTGCACTTCCTATTTAGGAGTCAGTAAGAAATGAGGTAGCAGTAGAGTTAGGAGAAGGAGTTTGAGTAGGGAGAGTTAGAGTGTAATAGGTGGACCATATCCCTCCTACCCTGCATAGGGGATAGGGGAAGAGGTAGACCCACTTTGGGTGGCCCTAGGCCCAGAGTGGAGTCAGGGGTCATCCTAAAGGAGGACAGCTGGCTGTGATAGAGACAACAAAGAGACGGCACTTTTTCTACAAGCTCCTGCCTGAGAGTGGAGTGTATCAGGAGGAGGGGGAGACAATTCTTCTACAGGTACTCCACCCCATACTGCTGGGGGCTGAAGGAGATGGAGGCGCTGCACCAGTGAGGAGAATGGAGGCACAACCTCAGAAACCTGTCCTGTCTTCCCCCATGTCACCGCGGGAGACTCAGGGGCCCCTGTTGCTAGCAGGTACGCACCACACTGAGACATGTAGCCTGAGCTTGAGACACCCTAGGACACCCTATGTGAGATTGTGGGGGGGGGGGGGGGGGGTAAACGGGTTACACATAGGATACAGTAGTCTCTAAAAGGGGCTGCTGCAGATCAGAGTTCTCCCTCTCTCTCAGACTTATAGATAGTCTTGGGACTGGTCCAGTGAAGCGCCGCTAACGTTTCTCAGGGGCATTGAGGTACCAGGGTCTCCTGGCCAGACTGAGGTCTGGTCCCCAGGAGTAAAGTTACCTTTTCCAGGTTTTTTTCCAGTGATGTGGAGTGAACAAGGTCAGCCTGTGCTGAAGCAGGCGTCTTGCACCTAGAAAGGCCTAGTTTTACCCCCAGACCCCAGTAAGTGTGTATATTCTCTGTATTTTATATTTCTCTTATCCAAATAATTCTCATTTTATTTCACTGCCTGCGGGCTGTGTCACGGGGTCACCTCTCACCCTGCGGGCTGTGTCATGGGGTCACCTCTCACCCTGTGGGCTGTGTCACGGGGTCACCTCTCACCCTGCGGGCTGTGTCACGGGGTCACCTCTCACCCTGCGGGCTGTGTCACGGGGTCACCTCTCACCCTGCGGGCTGTGTCACGGGGTCACCTCTCACCCTGCGGGCTGTGGAATGGAATTACCTCCTATCCTGCAGCGGTGGCTGCCTTTGGGCAGGTGATCCTCATGGGAATGTTTGCAGCGACACTTCGCCCTCCAGTTCTTGGAGTCAAATCCAATCCTCCTCTTCAGCCACATCTCCCCCACCTCCTCAGGGCAGGATGGGATGAAGATGAAGGATGGGCAGCAGCAGTGCTCAGCTAGACAGCGCACACTCACTCCATGCCCTGTCAGAGAGAGAGAGAGAGAGAGAGAGAGAGGGTCAGGCTGTACCCATCACCGCAAGGGACACTGAAACAGGGGACATGTCTTGCAATCTGTCCATCCAGCCACACAGGGGACACCGTGATACAGAGAGGAGACATGTCCTGCAATCTGTCCATCCAGCCACACAGGGGACACCGTGATACAGAGAGGGGACACATCCTGCAATCTGTCCATCCAACCACACAGGGGACACCGTGATACAGAGAGGGGACACATCCTGCAATCTGTCCATCCAGCCACACAGGGGACACCGTGATACAGAGAGGGGACACATCCTGCAATCTGTCCATCCAGCCACACAGGGGACACCGTGATACCGAAGGGACATATCCTGCAATCTGTCCATCCAGCCACACAGGGGACACCGTGATACAGAGAGGGGACACATCCTGCAATCTGTCCATCCAACCACACAGGGGACACCGTGATACAGAGAGGGGACACATCCTGCAATCTGTCCATCCAGCCACACAGGGGACACCGTGATACAGAGAGGGGACATATCCTGCAATCTGTCCATCCAGCCACACAGGGGACACCGTGATACAGAGAGGGGACACATCCTGCAATCTGTCCATTCAACCACACAGGGGACACCGTGATACAGAGAGGGGACATATCGTGCAATCTATCCATCCAGCCACACAGGGGACACCGTGATACCGAGGGGACATGTCCTGCAATCTGTCCATCCAGCCACACAGGGGACACCGTGATACAGAGAGGGGACATGTCCTGCAATCTGTCCATCCAGCCACACAGGGGACACCGTGATACAGAGAGGGGACATATCCTGCAATCTGTCCATCCAGCCACACAGGGGACACCGTGATACAGAGAGGGGACATATCCTGCAATCTGTCCATCCAGCCACACGGGACACCGTGATACAGAGAGGGGACACATCCTGCAATCTGTCCATCCAGCCACACAGGGGACACCATGATACAGAGAGGGGACATATCCGGCAATCTGTCCATCCAGTCACACAGGGGACACCGTGATACAGAGAGGGGACACATCCTGCAATCTGTCCATTCAGCCACACAGGGGACACCGTGATACAGAGAGGGGACATATCCTGCAATCTGTCCATCCAGCCACACAGGGGACACCGTGATACAGAGAGGGGACATATCCTGCAATCTGTCCATCCAGCCACACAGGGGACACCGTGATACAGAGAGGGGACATATCGTGCAATCTATCCATCCAGCCACACAGGGGACACCGTGATACAGAGAGGGGACATATCCTGCAATCTGTCCATCCAGCCACACAGGGGACACCGTGATACAGAGAGGGGACATATCCTGCAATCTGTCCATCCAGCCACACAGGGGACACCGTGATACCGAGGGGACATATCCTGCAATCTGTCCATCCAGCCACACAGGGGACACCGTGATACAGAGAGGGGACACATCCTGCAATCTGTCCATCCAGCCACACAGGGGACACCGTGATACAGCGAGGGGACATATCCTGCAATCTGTCCATCCAGCCACACAGGGGACACCGTGATACAGAGAGGGGGCATATCCTGCAATCTGTCCATCCAGCCACACAGGGGACACCGTGATACAGAGAGGGGACATATCCTGCAATCTGTCCATCCAGCCACACAGGGGACACCGTGATACAGAGGGGACATATCCTGCAATCTGTCCATCCAGCCACACAGGGGACACCGTGATACAGAGAGAGGACATATCCTGCAATCTGTCCATCCAGCCACACAGGGGACACCGTGATACAGAGAGGGGACATATCCTGCAATCTGTCCATCCAGCCACACAGGGGACACCGTGATACAGAGAGGGGACATGTCCTGCAATCTGTCCATCCAGCCACACAGGGGACACCGTGATACAGAGAGGGGACATATCCTGCAATCTGTCCATCCAACCACACAGGGGACACCGTGATACAGAGAGGGGACACATCCTGCAATCTGTCCATCCAGCCACACAGGGGACACCGTGATACAGAGAGGGGACATATCCTGCAATCTGTCCATCCAGCCACACAGGGGACACCGTGATACAGAGAGGGGACACATCCTGCAATCTGTCCATCCAACCACACAGGGGACACCGTGATACAGAGAGGGGACACATCCTGCAATCTGTCCATCCAGCCACACAGGGGACACCGTGATACAGAGAGGGGACATATCCTGCAATCTGTCCATCCAGCCACACAGGGGACACCGTGATACAGAGAGGGGACACATCCTGCAATCTGTCCATTCAACCACACAGGGGACACCGTGATACAGAGAGGGGACATATCGTGCAATCTATCCATCCAGCCACACAGGGGACACCGTGATACCGAGGGGACATGTCCTGCAATCTGTCCATCCAGCCACACAGGGGACACCGTGATACAGAGAGGGGACATGTCCTGCAATCTGTCCATCCAGCCACACAGGGGACACCGTGATACAGAGAGGGGACATATCCTGCAATCTGTCCATCCAGCCACACAGGGGACACCGTGATACCGAGGGGACATGTCCTGCAATCTGTCCATCCAGCCACACAGGGGACACCGTGATACAGAGAGGGGACATGTCCTGCAATCTGTCCATCCAGCCACACAGGGGACACCGTGATACAGAGAGGGGACATATCCTGCAATCTGTCCATCCAGCCACACAGGGGACACCGTGATACAGAGAGGGGACATATCCTGCAATCTGTCCATCCAGCCACACGGGACACCGTGATACAGAGAGGGGACACATCCTGCAATCTGTCCATCCAGCCACACAGGGGACACCATGATACAGAGAGGGGACATATCCTGCAATCTGTCCATCCAGTCACACAGGGGACACCGTGATACAGAGAGGGGACACATCCTGCAATCTGTCCATCCAGCCACACAGGGGACACCGTGATACAGAGAGGGGACATATCCTGCAATCTGTCCATCCAGCCACACAGGGGACACCGTGATACAGAGAGGGGACATATCCTGCAATCTGTCCATCCAGCCACACAGGGGACACCATGATACCAAGGGGACATGTCCTGCAATCTGTCCATCCAGCCACACAGGGGACACCGTGATACAGAGAGGGGACATATCGTGCAATCTGTCCATCCAGCCACACAGGGGACACCGTGATACAGAGAGGGGACATATCCTGCAATCTGTCCATCCAGCCACACAGGGGACACCGTGATACAGAGGGGACATATCCTGCAATCTGTCCATCCAGCCACACAGGGGACACCGTGATACAGAGAGAGGACATATCCTGCAATCTGTCCATCCAGCCACACAGGGGACACCGTGATACAGAGAGGGGACATGTCCTGCAATCTGTCCATCCAGCCACACAGGGGACACCGTGATACAGAGAGGGGACATATCCTGCAATCTGTCCATCCAGCCACACAGGGGACACCGTGATACAGAGAGGGGACACATCCTGAAATCTGTCCATTCAGCCACACAGGGGACACCGTGATACAGAGAGGGGACATATCCTGCAATCTGTCCATCCAGCCACACAGGGGACACCGTGATACAGAGAGGGGACACATCCTGCAATCTGTCCATCCAGTCACACAGGGGACACCGTGATACAGCGAGGGGACATATCCTGCAATCTGTCCATCCAGCCACACAGGGGACACCGTGATACAGAGAGGAGACATGTCCTGCAATCTGTCCATCCAGCTACAAAGGGGACACCGTGATACAGAGAGGGGACATATCCTGCAATCTGTCCATCCAGCCACACAGGGGACACCGTGATACAGAGAGGGGACATATCCTGCAATCTGTCCATCCAGCCACACAGGGGACACCGTGATACAGAGAGGGGACATATCCTGCAATCTGTCCATCCAGCCACACAGGGGACACCATGATACAGAGAGGGGACACATCCTGCAATCTGTCCATCCAGCCACACAGGGGACACCGTGATACAGAGAGGGGACATATCCTGTAATCTGTCCATCCAGCCACACAGGGGACACCGTGATACAGAGAGGGGACATATCCTGCAATCTGTCCATCCAACCACACAGGGGACACCGTGATACAGAGAGGGGACATATCCTGCAATCTGTCCATCCAGCCACACAGGGGACACCGTGATACAGAGAGGGGACATATCCTGCAATCTGTCCATCCAGCCACACAGGGGACACCGTGATACAGAGAGGGGACATATCCTGCAATCTGTCCATCCAACCACACAGGGGACACCGTGATACAGAGAGAGGACATATCCTGCAATCTGTCCATCCAGCCACACAGGGGACACCGTGATACAGAGAGGGGACATGTCCTGCAATCTGTCCATCCAGCCACAAAGGGGACACCGTGATACAGAGAGGGGACATGTCCTGCAATCTGTCCATCCAGGACCACACAGGGGACACCGTGATACAGAGAGGGGACATGTCCTGCAATCTGTCCATCCAGCCACACAGGGGACACCGTGATACAGAGAGGGGACACATCCTGCAATCTGTCCATCCAGCCACACAGGGGACACCGTGGTACAGAGAGGGGACATATCCTGCAATCTGTCCATCCAGCCACACAGGGGACACCGTGATACAGAGAGGGGACACATCCTGCAATCTGTCCATCCAGCCACACAGGGGACACCGTGATACAGAGAGGGGACATGTCCTGCAATCTGTCCATCCAGCCACACGGGACACCGTGATACAGAGAGGGGACATGTCCTGCAATCTGTCCATCCAGCCACACGGGGGACACCGTGATACAGAGAGGGGACATGTCCTGAAATCTGTCCATCCAGGACCACACAGGGGACACCGTGATACAGAGAGGGGACATGTCCTGCAATCTGTCCATCCAGCCACACAGGGGACACCGTGATACAGAGAGGGGACACATCCTGCAATCTGTCCATCCAGCCACACAGGGGACACCGTGGTACAGAGAGGGGACATATCCTGCAATCTGTCCATCCAGCCACACAGGGGACACCGTGATACAGAGAGGGGACACATCCTGCAATCTGTCCATCCAGCCACACAGGGGGCACCGTGATACAGAGAGGGGACATATCCTGCAATCTGTCCATCCAGCCACACAGGGGACACCGTGATACAGAGAGGGGACATATCCTGCAATCTGTCCATCCAGCCACACAGGGGACACCGTGATACAGAGAGGGGACATATCCTTCAATCTGTCCATCCAACCACACAGGGGACACCGTGATACAGAGAGGGGACATGTCCTGCAATCTGTCCATCCAACCACACAGGGGACACCGTGATACAGAGAGGGGACACATCCTGCAATCTGTCCATCCAGCCACACAGGGGACACCGTGGTACAGAGAGGGGACACATCCTGCAATCTGTCCATCCAGCCACACAGGGGACACCGTGGTACAGAGAGGGGACACATTTTGCAATCTGTCCATCCAGCCACACAGGGGACACCGTGATACCGAGGGGACATATCCTGCAATCTGTCAATCCAGCCACACAGGGGACACCGTGATACAGAGGGGGGACATATCCTGCAATCTGTCCATCCAACCACACAGGGGACACCGTGATACAGAGAGGGGACATATCCTGCAATCTGTCCATCCAACCACACAGGGGACACCGTGATACAGAGAGGGGACATATCCTGCAATCTGTCCATCCAGCCACACAGGGGACACCGTGATAATAAGAGGGGACATATCCTGCAATCTGTCCATCCAGCCACACAGGGGACACCGTGATACAGAGAGGGGACACATCCTGCAATCTGTCCATTCAACCACACAGGGGACACCGTGATACAGAGAGGGGACATATCGTGCAATCTATCCATCCAGCCACACAGGGGACACCGTGATACCGAGGGGACATGTCCTGCAATCTGTCCATCCAGCCACACAGGGGACACCGTGATACAGAGAGGGGACATATCCTGCAATCTGTCCATCCAGCCACACAGGGGACACCGTGATACAGAGAGGGGACACATCCTGCAATCTGGCCATCCAGCCACACAGGGGACACCGTGATACAGAGAGGGGACACATCCTGCAATCTGTCCATCCAGCCACACAGGGGACACCGTGATACAGAGAGGGGACACATCCTGCAATCTGTCCATCCAACCACACAGGGGACACCGTGATACAGAGAGGGGACACATCCTGCAATCTGTCCATCCATCCACACAGGGGACACCGTGATACAGAGAGGGGACATATCCTGCAATCTGTCCATCCAGCCACGCAGGGGACACCGTGATACAGAGAGGGGACACATCCTGCAATCTGTCCATCCAGCCACACAGGGGACACCGTGATACAGAGAGGGGACACATCCTGCAATATGTCCATCCAGCCACACAGGGGACACCGTGATACAGAGAGGGGACATATCCTGCAATCTGTCCATCCAGCCACACAGGGGACACCGTGATACAGAGAGGGGACACATCCTGCAATCTGTCCATCCAACCACACAGGGGACACCGTGATACAGAGAGGGGACATATCCTGCAATCTGTCCATCCAGCCACACAGGGGACACCATGATACCAAGGGGACATGTCCTGCAATCTGTCCATCCAGCCACACAGGGGACACCGTGATACAGAGAGGGGACATATCGTGCAATCTGTCCATCCAGCCACACAGGGGACACCGTGATACAGAGGGAACATATCCTGCAATCTGTCCATCCAGCCACACAGGGGACACCGTGATACAGAGAGGGGACATGTCCTGCAATCTGTCCATCCAGCCACACAGGGGACACCGTGATACAGAGGGGACATATCCTGCAATCTGTCCATCCAGCCACACAGGGGACACCGTGATACAGAGAGAGGACATATCCTGCAATCTGTCCATCCAGCCACACAGGGGACACCGTGATACAGAGAGGGGACATGTCCTGCAATCTGTCCATCCAGCCACACAGGGGACACCGTGATACAGAGAGGGGACACATCCTGAAATCTGTCCATTCAGCCACACAGGGGACACCGTGATACAGAGAGGGGACACATCCTGCAATCTGTCCATCCATCCACACAGGGGACACCGTGATACAGAGAGGGGACATATCCTGCAATCTGTCCATCCAGCCACGCAGGGGACACCGTGATACAGAGAGGGGACACATCCTGCAATCTGTCCATCCAGCCACACAGGGGACACCGTGATACAGAGAGGGGACACATCCTGCAATATGTCCATCCAGCCACACAGGGGACACCGTGATACAGAGAGGGGACATATCCTGCAATCTGTCCATCCAGCCACACAGGGGACACCGTGATACAGAGAGGGGACACATCCTGCAATCTGTCCATCCAACCACACAGGGGACACCGTGATACAGAGAGGGGACATATCCTGCAATCTGTCCATCCAGCCACACAGGGGACACCATGATACCAAGGGGACATGTCCTGCAATCTGTCCATCCAGCCACACAGGGGACACCGTGATACAGAGAGGGGACATATCGTGCAATCTGTCCATCCAGCCACACAGGGGACACCGTGATACAGAGGGAACATATCCTGCAATCTGTCCATCCAGCCACACAGGGGACACCGTGATACAGAGAGGGGACATGTCCTGCAATCTGTCCATCCAGCCACACAGGGGACACCGTGATACAGAGGGGACATATCCTGCAATCTGTCCATCCAGCCACACAGGGGACACCGTGATACAGAGAGAGGACATATCCTGCAATCTGTCCATCCAGCCACACAGGGGACACCGTGATACAGAGAGGGGACATGTCCTGCAATCTGTCCATCCAGCCACACAGGGGACACCGTGATACAGAGAGGGGACATATCCTGCAATCTGTCCATCCAGCCACACAGGGGACACCGTGATACAGAGAGGGGACACATCCTGAAATCTGTCCATTCAGCCACACAGGGGACACCGTGATACTGTACAGAGAGGGGACATATCCTGCAATCTGTCCATCCAGCCACACAGGGGACACCGTGATACAGAGAGGGGACACATCCTGCAATCTGTCCATCCAGTCACACAGGGGACACCGTGATACAGCGAGGGGACATATCCTGCAATCTGTCCATCCAGCCACACAGGGGACACCGTGATACAGAGAGGAGACATGTCCTGCAATCTGTCCATCCAGCTACAAAGGGGACACCGTGATACAGAGAGGGGACATATCCTGCAATCTGTCCATCCAGCCACACAGGGGACACCGTGATACAGAGAGGGGACATATCCTGCAATCTGTCCATCCAGCCACACAGGGGACACCGTGATACAGAGAGGGGACATATCCTGCAATCTGTCCATCCAGCCACACAGGGGACACCATGATACAGAGAGGGGACACATCCTGCAATCTGTCCATCCAGCCACACAGGGGACACCGTGATACAGAGAGGGGACATATCCTGTAATCTGTCCATCCAGCCACACAGGTGACACCGTGATACAGAGAGGGGACATATCCTGCAATCTGTCCATCCAACCACACAGGGGACACCGTGATACAGAGAGGGGACATATCCTGCAATCTGTCCATCCAGCCACACAGGGGACACCGTGATACAGAGAGGGGACATATCCTGCAATCTGTCCATCCAGCCACACAGGGGACACCGTGATACAGAGAGGGGACATATCCTGCAATCTGTCCATCCAACCACACAGGGGACACCGTGATACAGAGAGAGGACATATCCTGCAATCTGTCCATCCAGCCACACAGGGGACACCGTGATACAGAGAGGGGACATGTCCTGCAATCTGTCCATCCAGCCACAAAGGGGACACCGTGATACAGAGAGGGGACATGTCCTGCAATCTGTCCATCCAGGACCACACAGGGGACACCGTGATACAGAGAGGGGACATGTCCTGCAATCTGTCCATCCAGCCACACAGGGGACACCGTGATACAGAGAGGGGACACATCCTGCAATCTGTCCATCCAGCCACACAGGGGACACCGTGGTACAGAGAGGGGACATATCCTGCAATCTGTCCATCCAGCCACACAGGGGACACCGTGATACAGAGAGGGGACACATCCTGCAATCTGTCCATCCAGCCACACGGGGGACACCGTGATACAGAGAGGGGACATATCCTGCAATCTGTCCATCCAGCCACACAGGGGACACCGTGATACAGAGAGGGGACATATCCTGCAATCTGTCCATCCAGCCACACAGGGGACACCGTGATACAGAGAGGGGACACATCCTGCAATATGTCCATCCAACCACACAGGGGACACCGTGATACAGAGAGGGGACATGTCCTGCAATCTGTCCATCCAGCCACACGGGGGACACCGTGATACAGAGAGGGGACATGTCCTGCAATCTGTCCATCCAGGACCACACAGGGGACACCGTGATACAGAGAGGGGACACATCCTGCAATCTGTCCATCCAACCACACAGGGGACACCGTGATACAGAGAGGGGACACATCCTGCAATCTGTCCATCCAGCCACACAGGGGACACCGTGGTACAGAGAGGGGACATATCCTGCAATCTGTCCATCCAGCCACACAGGGGACACCGTGGTACAGAGAGGGGACATATCCTGCAATCTGTCCATCCAGCCACACAGGGGACACCGTGATACAGAGAGGGGACACATCCTGCAATCTGTCCATCCAGCCACACAGGGGGCACCGTGATACAGAGAGGGGACATATCCTTCAATCTGTCCATCCAACCACACAGGGGACACCGTGATACAGAGAGGGGACATGTCCTGCAATCTGTCCATCCAACCACACAGGGGACACCGTGATACAGAGAGGGGACACATCCTGCAATCTGTCCATCCAGCCACACAGGGGACACCGTGGTACAGAGAGGGGACACATCCTGCAATCTGTCCATCCAGCCACACAGGGGACACCGTGGTACAGAGAGGGGACACATTTTGCAATCTGTCCATCCAGCCACACAGGGGACACCGTGATACAGAGGGGGGACATATCCTGCAATCTGTCCATCCAGCCACACAGGGGACACCGTGATACAGAGAGGGGACATATCCTGCAATCTGTCCATCCAACCACACAGGGGACACCGTGATACAGAGAGGGGACATATCCTGCAATCTGTCCATCCAGCCACACAGGGGACACCGTGATACAGAGAGGGGACATATCCTGCAATCTGTCCATCCAGCCACACAGGGGACACCGTGATACAGAGAGGGGACATATCCTGCAATCTGTCCATCCAGCTCCCACACAGGGGACACCGTGATACAGAGAGGGGACATATCCTGCAATCTGTCCATCCAACCACACAGGGGACACCGTGATACAGAGAGGGGACATATCCTGCAATCTGTCCATCCAGCCACACAGGGGATACCGTGATACAGAGGGGGGACATATCCTGCAATCTGTCCATCCAACCACACAGGGGACACCGTGATACAGCGAGGGGACATATCCTGCAATCTGTCCATCCAGCCACGCAGGGGACACCGTGATACAGAGAGGGGACATATCCTGCAATCTGTCCATCCAGCCACGCAGGGGACACCGTGATACAGAGAGGGGACACATCCTGCAATCTGTCCATCCAGCCACACAGGGGACACCGTGATACCGAGAGGGGACACATCCTGCAATCTGTCCATCCAGCCACACAGGGGACACCGTGATACAGAGAGGGGACACATCCTGCAATCTGTCCATCCAGCCACACAGGGGACACCGTGATACAGAGAGGGGACACATCCTGCAATCTGTCCATCCAACCACACAGGGGACACCGTGATACAGAGAGGGGACATATCCTGCAATCTGTCCATCCAGCCACACAGGGGACACCGTGATACAGAGAGGGGACATATCCTGCAATCTGTCCATCCAGCCACACAGGGGACACCGTGATACAGAGAGGGGACATATCCTGCAATCTGGCCATCCAGCCACACAGGGGGCACCGTGATACAGAGAGGGGACACATCCTGCAATATGTCCATCCAGCCACACAGGGGACACCGTGATACAGAGAGGGGACATATCCTGCAATCTGGCCATCCAGCCACACAGGGGACACCGTGATACAGAGAGGGGACACATCCTGCAATCTGGCCATCCAGCCACACAGGGGACACCGTGATACAGAGAGGGGACACATCCTGCAATCTGTCCATCCAGCCACACAGGGGACACCGTGATACAGAGAGGGGACACATCCTGCAATCTGTCCATCCAACCACACAGGGGACACCGTGATACAGAGAGGGGACATATCGTGCAATCTATCCATCCAGCCACACAGGGGACACCGTGATACCGAGGGGACATGTCCTGCAATCTGTCCATCCAGCCACACAGGGGACACCGTGATACAGAGAGGGGACATATCCTGCAATCTGTCCATCCAGCCACACAGGGGACACCGTGATACAGAGAGGGGACACATCCTGCAATCTGGCCATCCAGCCACACAGGGGACACCGTGATACAGAGAGGGGACACATCCTGCAATCTGTCCATCCAGCCACACAGGGGACACCGTGATACAGAGAGGGGACACATCCTGCAATCTGTCCATCCAACCACACAGGGGACACCGTGATACAGAGAGGGGACACATCCTGCAATCTGTCCATCCATCCACACAGGGGACACCGTGATACAGAGAGGGGACATATCCTGCAATCTGTCCATCCAGCCACGCAGGGGACACCGTGATACAGAGAGGGGACACATCCTGCAATCTGTCCATCCAGCCACACAGGGGACACCGTGATACAGAGAGGGGACACATCCTGCAATATGTCCATCCAGCCACACAGGGGACACCGTGATACAGAGAGGGGACATATCCTGCAATCTGTCCATCCAGCCACACAGGGGACACCGTGATACAGAGAGGGGACACATCCTGCAATCTGTCCATCCAACCACACAGGGGACACCGTGATACAGAGAGGGGACATATCCTGCAATCTGTCCATCCAGCCACACAGGGGACACCATGATACCAAGGGGACATGTCCTGCAATCTGTCCATCCAGCCACACAGGGGACACCGTGATACAGAGAGGGGACATATCGTGCAATCTGTCCATCCAGCCACACAGGGGACACCGTGATACAGAGGGAACATATCCTGCAATCTGTCCATCCAGCCACACAGGGGACACCGTGATACAGAGAGGGGACATGTCCTGCAATCTGTCCATCCAGCCACACAGGGGACACCGTGATACAGAGGGGACATATCCTGCAATCTGTCCATCCAGCCACACAGGGGACACCGTGATACAGAGAGAGGACATATCCTGCAATCTGTCCATCCAGCCACACAGGGGACACCGTGATACAGAGAGGGGACATGTCCTGCAATCTGTCCATCCAGCCACACAGGGGACACCGTGATACAGAGAGGGGACATATCCTGCAATCTGTCCATCCAGCCACACAGGGGACACCGTGATACAGAGAGGGGACACATCCTGAAATCTGTCCATTCAGCCACACAGGGGACACCGTGATACAGAGAGGGGACATATCCTGCAATCTGTCCATCCAGCCACACAGGGGACACCGTGATACAGAGAGGGGACACATCCTGCAATCTGTCCATCCAGTCACACAGGGGACACCGTGATACAGCGAGGGGACATATCCTGCAATCTGTCCATCCAGCCACACAGGGGACACCGTGATACAGAGAGGAGACATGTCCTGCAATCTGTCCATCCAGCTACAAAGGGGACACCGTGATACAGAGAGGGGACATATCCTGCAATCTGTCCATCCAGCCACACAGGGGACACCGTGATACAGAGAGGGGACATATCCTGCAATCTGTCCATCCAGCCACACAGGGGACACCGTGATACAGAGAGGGGACATATCCTGCAATCTGTCCATCCAGCCACACAGGGGACACCATGATACAGAGAGGGGACACATCCTGCAATCTGTCCATCCAGCCACACAGGGGACACCGTGATACAGAGAGGGGACATATCCTGTAATCTGTCCATCCAGCCACACAGGGGACACCGTGATACAGAGAGGGGACATATCCTGCAATCTGTCCATCCAACCACACAGGGGACACCGTGATACAGAGAGGGGACATGTCCTGCAATCTGTCCATCCAACCACAAAGGGGACACCGTGATACAGAGAGGGGACACATCCTGCAATCTGTCCATCCAGCCACACAGGGGACACCGTGGTACAGAGAGGGGACACATCCTGCAATCTGTCCATCCAGCCACACAGGGGACACCGTGGTACAGAGAGGGGACACATCCTGCAATCTGTCCATCCAGCCACACAGGGGACACCGTGGTACAGAGAGGGGACACATTTTGCAATCTGTCCATCCAGCCACACAGGGGACACCGTGATACAGAGGGGGGACATATCCTGCAATCTGTCCATCCAGCCACACAGGGGACACCGTGATACAGAGAGGGGACATATCCTGCAATCTGTCCATCCAACCACACAGGGGACACCGTGATACAGAGAGGGGACATATCCTGCAATCTGTCCATCCAGCCACACAGGGGACACCGTGATACAGAGAGGGGACATATCCTGCAATCTGTCCATCCAGCCACACAGGGGACACCGTGATACAGAGAGGGGACATATCCTGCAATCTGTCCATCCAGCTCCCACACAGGGGACACCGTGATACAGAGAGGGGACATATCCTGCAATCTGTCCATCCAACCACACAGGGGACACCGTGATACAGAGAGGGGACATATCCTGCAATCTGTCCATCCAGCCACACAGGGGATACCGTGATACAGAGGGGGGACATATCCTGCAATCTGTCCATCCAACCACACAGGGGACACCGTGATACAGCGAGGGGACATATCCTGCAATCTGTCCATCCAGCCACGCAGGGGACACCGTGATACAGAGAGGGGACATATCCTGCAATCTGTCCATCCAGCCACGCAGGGGACACCGTGATACAGAGAGGGGACACATCCTGCAATCTGTCCATCCAGCCACACAGGGGACACCGTGATACCGAGAGGGGACACATCCTGCAATCTGTCCATCCAGCCACACAGGGGACACCGTGATACAGAGAGGGGACACATCCTGCAATCTGTCCATCCAGCCACACAGGGGACACCGTGATACAGAGAGGGGACACATCCTGCAATCTGTCCATCCAACCACACAGGGGACACCGTGATACAGAGAGGGGACACATCCTGCAATCTGTCCATCCAGCCACACAGGGGACACCGTGATACAGAGAGGGGACATATCCTGCAATCTGTCCATCCAGCCACACAGGGGACACCGTGATACAGAGAGGGGACATATCCTGCAATCTGGCCATCCAGCCACACAGGGGGCACCGTGATACAGAGAGGGGACACATCCTGCAATATGTCCATCCAGCCACACAGGGGACACCGTGATACAGAGAGGGGACATATCCTGCAATCTGGCCATCCAGCCACACAGGGGACACCGTGATACAGAGAGGGGACACATCCTGCAATCTGGCCATCCAGCCACACAGGGGACACCGTGATACAGAGAGGGGACACATCCTGCAATCTGTCCATCCAGCCACACAGGGGACACCGTGATACAGAGAGGGGACACATCCTGCAATCTGTCCATCCAACCACACAGGGGACACCGTGATACAGAGAGGGGACATATCGTGCAATCTATCCATCCAGCCACACAGGGGACACCGTGATACCGAGGGGACATGTCCTGCAATCTGTCCATCCAGCCACACAGGGGACACCGTGATACAGAGAGGGGACATATCCTGCAATCTGTCCATCCAGCCACACAGGGGACACCGTGATACAGAGAGGGGACACATCCTGCAATCTGGCCATCCAGCCACACAGGGGACACCGTGATACAGAGAGGGGACACATCCTGCAATCTGTCCATCCAGCCACACAGGGGACACCGTGATACAGAGAGGGGACACATCCTGCAATCTGTCCATCCAACCACACAGGGGACACCGTGATACAGAGAGGGGACACATCCTGCAATCTGTCCATCCATCCACACAGGGGACACCGTGATACAGAGAGGGGACATATCCTGCAATCTGTCCATCCAGCCACGCAGGGGACACCGTGATACAGAGAGGGGACACATCCTGCAATCTGTCCATCCAGCCACACAGGGGACACCGTGATACAGAGAGGGGACACATCCTGCAATATGTCCATCCAGCCACACAGGGGACACCGTGATACAGAGAGGGGACATATCCTGCAATCTGTCCATCCAGCCACACAGGGGACACCGTGATACAGAGAGGGGACACATCCTGCAATCTGTCCATCCAACCACACAGGGGACACCGTGATACAGAGAGGGGACATATCCTGCAATCTGTCCATCCAGCCACACAGGGGACACCATGATACCAAGGGGACATGTCCTGCAATCTGTCCATCCAGCCACACAGGGGACACCGTGATACAGAGAGGGGACATATCGTGCAATC
Organism: Ascaphus truei; assembly: GCF_040206685.1. Classification (NCBI taxonomy): domain Eukaryota; kingdom Metazoa; phylum Chordata; class Amphibia; order Anura; family Ascaphidae; genus Ascaphus; species Ascaphus truei. The sequence continues at coordinate 64,034 of NW_027457265.1, read as the reverse complement.
TGTCCATCCAGCCACACAGGGGACACCGTGATACAGAGGGAACATATCCTGCAATCTGTCCATCCAGCCACACAGGGGACACCGTGATACAGAGAGGGGACATGTCCTGCAATCTGTCCATCCAGCCACACAGGGGACACCGTGATACAGAGGGGACATATCCTGCAATCTGTCCATCCAGCCACACAGGGGACACCGTGATACAGAGAGAGGACATATCCTGCAATCTGTCCATCCAGCCACACAGGGGACACCGTGATACAGAGAGGGGACATGTCCTGCAATCTGTCCATCCAGCCACACAGGGGACACCGTGATACAGAGAGGGGACATATCCTGCAATCTGTCCATCCAGCCACACAGGGGACACCGTGATACAGAGAGGGGACACATCCTGAAATCTGTCCATTCAGCCACACAGGGGACACCGTGATACAGAGAGGGGACATATCCTGCAATCTGTCCATCCAGCCACACAGGGGACACCGTGATACAGAGAGGGGACACATCCTGCAATCTGTCCATCCAGTCACACAGGGGACACCGTGATACAGCGAGGGGACATATCCTGCAATCTGTCCATCCAGCCACACAGGGGACACCGTGATACAGAGAGGAGACATGTCCTGCAATCTGTCCATCCAGCTACAAAGGGGACACCGTGATACAGAGAGGGGACATATCGTGCAATCTGTCCATCCAGCCACACAGGGGACACCGTGATACAGAGGGAACATATCCTGCAATCTGTCCATCCAGCCACACAGGGGACACCGTGATACAGAGAGGGGACATGTCCTGCAATCTGTCCATCCAGCCACACAGGGGACACCGTGATACAGAGGGGACATATCCTGCAATCTGTCCATCCAGCCACACAGGGGACACCGTGATACAGAGAGAGGACATATCCTGCAATCTGTCCATCCAGCCACACAGGGGACACCGTGATACAGAGAGGGGACATGTCCTGCAATCTGTCCATCCAGCCACACAGGGGACACCGTGATACAGAGAGGGGACATATCCTGCAATCTGTCCATCCAGCCACACAGGGGACACCGTGATACAGAGAGGGGACACATCCTGAAATCTGTCCATTCAGCCACACAGGGGACACCGTGATACAGAGAGGGGACATATCCTGCAATCTGTCCATCCAGCCACACAGGGGACACCGTGATACAGAGAGGGGACACATCCTGCAATCTGTCCATCCAGTCACACAGGGGACACCGTGATACAGCGAGGGGACATATCCTGCAATCTGTCCATCCAGCCACACAGGGGACACCGTGATACAGAGAGGAGACATGTCCTGCAATCTGTCCATCCAGCTACAAAGGGGACACCGTGATACAGAGAGGGGACATATCCTGCAATCTGTCCATCCAGCCACACAGGGGACACCGTGATACAGAGAGGGGACATATCCTGCAATCTGTCCATCCAGCCACACAGGGGACACCGTGATACAGAGAGGGGACATATCCTGCAATCTGTCCATCCAGCCACACAGGGGACACCATGATACAGAGAGGGGACACATCCTGCAATCTGTCCATCCAGCCACACAGGGGACACCGTGATACAGAGAGGGGACATATCCTGTAATCTGTCCATCCAGCCACACAGGGGACACCGTGATACAGAGAGGGGACATATCCTGCAATCTGTCCATCCAACCACACAGGGGACACCGTGATACAGAGAGGGGACATATCCTGCAATCTGTCCATCCAGCCACACAGGGGACACCGTGATACAGAGAGGGGACATATCCTGCAATCTGTCCATCCAGCCACACAGGGGACACCGTGATACAGAGAGGGGACATATCCTGCAATCTGTCCATCCAACCACACAGGGGACACCGTGATACAGAGAGAGGACATATCCTGCAATCTGTCCATCCAGCCACACAGGGGACACCGTGATACAGAGAGGGGACATGTCCTGCAATCTGTCCATCCAGCCACAAAGGGGACACCGTGATACAGAGAGGGGACATGTCCTGCAATCTGTCCATCCAGGACCACACAGGGGACACCGTGATACAGAGAGGGGACATGTCCTGCAATCTGTCCATCCAGCCACACAGGGGACACCGTGATACAGAGAGGGGACACATCCTGCAATCTGTCCATCCAGCCACACAGGGGACACCGTGGTACAGAGAGGGGACATATCCTGCAATCTGTCCATCCAGCCACACAGGGGACACCGTGATACAGAGAGGGGACACATCCTGCAATCTGTCCATCCAGCCACACGGGGGACACCGTGATACAGAGAGGGGACATATCCTGCAATCTGTCCATCCAGCCACACAGGGGACACCGTGATACAGAGAGGGGACATATCCTGCAATCTGTCCATCCAGCCACACAGGGGACACCGTGATACAGAGAGGGGACACATCCTGCAATATGTCCATCCAACCACACAGGGGACACCGTGATACAGAGAGGGGACATGTCCTGCAATCTGTCCATCCAGCCACACGGGGGACACCGTGATACAGAGAGGGGACATGTCCTGCAATCTGTCCATCCAGGACCACACAGGGGACACCGTGATACAGAGAGGGGACACATCCTGCAATCTGTCCATCCAACCACACAGGGGACACCGTGATACAGAGAGGGGACACATCCTGCAATCTGTCCATCCAGCCACACAGGGGACACCGTGGTACAGAGAGGGGACATATCCTGCAATCTGTCCATCCAGCCACACAGGGGACACCGTGGTACAGAGAGGGGACATATCCTGCAATCTCTCCATCCAGCCACACAGGGGACACCGTGATACAGAGAGGGGACACATCCTGCAATCTGTCCATCCAGCCACACAGGGGGCACCGTGATACAGAGAGGGGACATATCCTTCAATCTGTCCATCCAACCACACAGGGGACACCGTGATACAGAGAGGGGACATGTCCTGCAATCTGTCCATCCAACCACACAGGGGACACCGTGATACAGAGAGGGGACACATCCTGCAATCTGTCCATCCAGCCACACAGGGGACACCGTGGTACAGAGAGGGGACACATCCTGCAATCTGTCCATCCAGCCACACAGGGGACACCGTGGTACAGAGAGGGGACACATTTTGCAATCTGTCCATCCAGCCACACAGGGGACACCGTGATACAGAGGGGGGACATATCCTGCAATCTGTCCATCCAGCCACACAGGGGACACCGTGATACAGAGAGGGGACATATCCTGCAATCTGTCCATCCAACCACACAGGGGACACCGTGATACAGAGAGGGGACATATCCTGCAATCTGTCCATCCAGCCACACAGGGGACACCGTGATACAGAGAGGGGACATATCCTGCAATCTGTCCATCCAGCCACACAGGGGACACCGTGATACAGAGAGGGGACATATCCTGCAATCTGTCCATCCAGCTCCCACACAGGGGACACCGTGATACAGAGAGGGGACATATCCTGCAATCTGTCCATCCAACCACACAGGGGACACCGTGATACAGAGAGGGGACATATCCTGCAATCTGTCCATCCAGCCACACAGGGGATACCGTGATACAGAGGGGGGACATATCCTGCAATCTGTCCATCCAACCACACAGGGGACACCGTGATACAGCGAGGGGACATATCCTGCAATCTGTCCATCCAGCCACGCAGGGGACACCGTGATACAGAGAGGGGACATATCCTGCAATCTGTCCATCCAGCCACGCAGGGGACACCGTGATACAGAGAGGGGACACATCCTGCAATCTGTCCATCCAGCCACACAGGGGACACCGTGATACCGAGAGGGGACACATCCTGCAATCTGTCCATCCAGCCACACAGGGGACACCGTGATACAGAGAGGGGACACATCCTGCAATCTGTCCATCCAGCCACACAGGGGACACCGTGATACAGAGAGGGGACACATCCTGCAATCTGTCCATCCAGCCACACAGGGGACACCGTGATACAGAGAGGGGACATATCCTGCAATCTGTCCATCCAGCCACACAGGGGACACCGTGATACAGAGAGGGGACATATCCTGCAATCTGTCCATCCAGCCACACAGGGGACACCGTGATACAGAGAGGGGACATATCCTGCAATCTGGCCATCCAGCCACACAGGGGGCACCGTGATACAGAGAGGGGACACATCCTGCAATATGTCCATCCAGCCACACAGGGGACACCGTGATACAGAGAGGGGACATATCCTGCAATCTGGCCATCCAGCCACACAGGGGACACCGTGATACAGAGAGGGGACACATCCTGCAATCTGGCCATCCAGCCACACAGGGGACACCGTGATACAGAGAGGGGACACATCCTGCAATCTGTCCATCCAGCCACACAGGGGACACCGTGATACAGAGAGGGGACACATCCTGCAATCTGTCCATCCAACCACACAGGGGACACCGTGATACAGAGAGGGGACACATCCTGCAATCTGTCCATCCAACCACACAGGGGACACCGTGATACAGAGAGGGGACACATCCTGCAATCTGTCCATCCAGCCACACAGGGGACACCGTGATACAGAGAGGGGACATATCCTGCAATCTGTCCATCCAGCCACGCAGGGGACACCGTGATACAGAGAGGGGACACATCCTGCAATCTGTCCATCCAGCCACACAGGGGACACCGTGATACAGAGAGGGGACACATCCTGCAATCTGTCCATCCAGCCACACAGGGGACACCGTGATACAGAGAGGGGACACATCCTGCAATATGTCCATCCAGCCACACAGGGGACACCGTGATACAGAGAGGGGACATATCCTGCAATCTGTCCATCCAGCCACACAGGGGACACCGTGATACAGAGAGGGGACACATCCTGCAATCTGTCCATCCAACCACACAGGGGACACCGTGATACAGAGAGGGGACACATCCTGCAATCTGTCCATCCAGCCACACAGGGGACACCGTGATACAGAGAGGGGACACGTCCTGCAATCTGTCCATCCAACCACACAGGGGACACCGTGATACAGCGAGGGGACACATCCTGCAATCTGTCCATCCAGCCACACAGGGGACACCGTGATACAGAGAGGGGACATATCCTGCAATCTGTCCATCCAGCCACACAGGGGACACCGTGATACAGAGAGGGGACATATCCTGCAATCTGTCCATCCAACCACACAGGGGACACCGTGATACAGAGAGGAGACATGTCCTGCAATATGTCCATCCAGCCACACAGGGGACACCGTGATACAGAGAGGGGACATATCCTGCAATCTGTCCATCCAGCCACACAGGGGACACCGTGATACAGAGAGGGGACACATCCTGCAATCTGTCCATCCATCCAGCCACACAGGGGACACCGTGATACAGAGAGGGGACATATCCTGTAATCTGTCCATCCATCCACACAGGGGACACCGTGATACAGAGAGGGGACACATCCTGCAATCTGTCCATCCATCCACACAGGGGACACCGTGATACAGAGAGGGGACACATCCTGCAATCTGTCCATCCAGCCACGCAGGGGACACCGTGATACAGAGAGGGGACACATCCTGCAATCTGTCCATCCAGCCACACAGGGGACACCGTGATACAGAGAGGGGACACATCCTGCAATCTGTCCATCCATCCAGCCACACAGGGGACACCGTGATACAGAGAGGGGACACATCCTGCAATCTGGCCATCCAGCCACACAGGGGACACCGTGATACAGAGAGGGGACATATCCTGCAATCTGTCCATCCAGGACCACACAGGGGACACCGTGATACAGAGAGGGGACACATCCTGCAATCTGTCCATCCAGCCACACAGGGGACACCGTGATACAGAGAGGGGACACATCCTGCAATCTGTCCATCCAACCACACAGGGGACACCGTGATACAGAGAGGGGACATATCCTGCAATCTGTCCATCCATCCACACAGGGGACACCGTGATACAGAGAGGGGACACATCCTGCAATCTGTCCATCCAGCCACACAGGGGACACTGTGATACAGAGAGGGGACACATCCTGCAATCTGTCCATCCAGCCACACAGGGGGCACCGTGATACAGAGGGGACATATCCTGCAATCTGTCCATCCAGCCACACAGGGGACACCGTGATACAGAGAGGGGACATATCCTGCAATCTGTCCATCCAACCACACAGGGGACACCGTGATACAGAGAGGGGACATATCCTGCAATCTGTCCATCCAACCACACAGGGGACACCGTGATACAGAGAGGGGACATATCCTGCAATCTGTCCATCCAACCACACAGGGGACACCGTGATACAGAGAGGGGACATATCCTGCAATCTGTCCATCCAGCCACACAGGGGACACCGTGATACAGAGAGGGGACATATCCTGCAATCTGTCCATCCAACCACACAGGGGACACCGTGATACAGAGAGGGGACATATCCTGCAATCTGTCCATCCAACCACACAGGGGACACCGTGATACAGAGAGGGGACATATCCTGCAATCTGTCCATCCAGCCACACAGGGGACACCGTGATACAGAGAGGGGACATATCCTGCAATCTGGTCATCCAGCCACACAGGGGACACCGTGATACAGAGAGGGGACACATCCTGCAATCTGTCCATCCAGCCACACAGGGGACACCGTGATACAGAGAGGGGACACATCCTGCAATCTGTCCATCCAGCCACGCAGGGGACACCGTGGTACAGAGAGGGGACATATCCTGCAATCTGTCCATCCATCCACACAGGGGACACCGTGATACAGAGAGGGGACATATCCTGCAATCTGTCCATCCAACCACACAGGGGACACCGTGATACAGAGAGGGGACACATCCTGCAATCTGTCCATCCAGCCACGCAGGGGACACCGTGATACAGAGAGGGGACATATCCTGCAATCTGTCCATCCATCCACACAGGGGACACCGTGATACAGAGAGGGGACATATCCTGCAATCTGTCCATCCAGCCACACAGGGGACACCGTGATACAGAGAGGGGACATATCCTGCAATCTGTCCATCCAGCCACACAGGGGACAGCGTGATACAGAGAGGGGACACATCCTGCAATCTGTCCATCCAGCCACACAGGGGGCACCGTGATACCGAGGGGACATGTCCTGCAATCTGTCCATCCAGCCACACAGGGGACACCGTGATACAGAGAGGGGACATATCCTGCAATCTGTCCATCCAACCACACAGGGGGCACCGTGATACAGAGAGGGGACATATCCTGCAATCTGTCCATCCAACCACACAGGGGGCACCGTGATACAGAGAGGGGACACATCCTGCAATCTGTCCATCCAACCACACAGGGGACACCGTGATACAGCGAGGGGACATATCCTGCAATCTGTCCATCCAACCACACACGGGACACCGTGATACAGAGAGGGGACACATCCTGCAATCTGTCCATCCAGCCACACAGGGGACACCGTGATACAGAGAGGGGACATATCCTGCAATCTGTCCATCCAGCCACACAGGGGACACCGTGATACAGAGGGGGGACATATCCTGCAATCTGTCCATCCAGCCACACAGGGGACACCGTGATATAGAGAGGGGACATATCCTGCAATCTGTCCATCCAGCCACACAGGGGACACCGTGATACAGAGAGGGGACACATCCTGCAATCTATCCATCCAGCCACACAGGGGACACCGTGATACAGAGAGGGGACATATCCTGCAATCTGTCCATCCAGCCACGCAGGGGACACCGTGATACCGAGGGGACATATCCTGCAATCTGTCCATCCAGCCACACAGGGGACACCGTGATACAGAGAGGGGACATATCCTGCAATCTGTCCATCCAGCCACACAGGGGACACCGTGATACAGAGAGGGGACTTATCCTGCAATCTGTCCATCCAGCCACACAGGGGACACCGTGATACAGAGAGGGGACACATCCTGCAATCTGTCCATCCAGCCACACAGGGGACACCGTGATACAGCGAGGGGACATATCCTGCAATCTGTCAATCCAGCCACACAGGGGACACCGTGATACAGAGAGGGGACACATCCTGCAATCTGTCCATCCAGCTCCCACACAGGGGACACCGTGATACAGAGAGGGGACACATCCTGCAATCTGTCCATCCAGCCACACAGGGGACACCGTGATACAGAGAGGGGACACATCCTGCAATCTGTCCATCCAGCCACACAGGGGACACCGTGATACAGAGAGGGGACATATCCTGCAATCTGTCCATCCAGCCACACAGGGGACACCGTGGTACAGAGAGGGGACATATCCTGCAATCTGTCCATCCAGCCACACAGGGGACACCGTGATACAGAAAGGGGACACATCCTGCAATCTGTCCTTCCAACCACACAGGGGACACCGTGATACAGAGAGGGGACATGTCCTGCAATCTGTCCATCCAGCTCCCACACAGGGGACACCGTGATACAGAGAGGGGACACATCCTGCAATCTGTCCATCCAGCCACACAGGGGACACCGTGATACAGAGAGGGGACATGTCCTGCAATCTGTCCATCCAGCCACACAGGGGACACCGTGATACAGAGAGGGGACACATCCTGCAATCTGTCCATCCAGCCACACAGGGGACACCGTGATACAGAGAGGGGACATGTCCTGCAATCTGTCCATCCAGCCACACAGGGGACACCGTGATACAGAGAGGGGACATATACTGCAATCTGTCCATCCAGCCACACAGGGGACACCGTGATACAGAGAGGGGACACATCCTGCAATCTGTCCATCCAGCCACACAGGGGACACCGTGATACAGAGAGGGGACTTATCCTGCAATCTGTCCATCCATCCACACAGGGGGCACCGTGATACAGAGAGGGGACACATCCTGCAATCTGTCCATCCAGTCACACAGGGGACACCGTGATACAGAGAGGGGACATGTCCTGCAATCTGTCCATCCAGTCACACAGGGGACACCGTGATACAGAGAGGGGACATATCCTGCAATCTGTCCATCCATCCACACAGGGGACACCGTGATACCGAGGGGACATATCCTGCAATCTGTCCATCCAGCCACACAGGGGACACCGTGATACAGAGAGGGGACATATCCTGCAATCTGTCCATCCAGCCACACAGGGGACACCGTGATACCGAGGGGACATATCCTGCAATCTGTCCATCCAGCCACACAGGGGACACCGTGATACAGAGAGGGGACATATCCTGCAATCTGTCCATCCAACCACACAGGGGACACCGTGATACAGAGAGGGGACACATCCTGCAATCTGTCCATCCAGCCACACAGGGGACACCGTGATACAGAGAGGGGACATATCCTGCAATCTGTCCATCCAGCCACACAGGGGACACCGTGATACAGAGAGGGGACACATCCTGCAATCTGTCCATCCAACCACACAGGGGACACCGTGATACAGAGAGGGGACATATCCTGCAATCTGTCCATCCAACCACACAGGGGACACCGTGATACAGAGAGGGGACATATCCTGCAATCTGTCCATCCAGCCACACAGGGGACACCGTGATACAGAGAGGGGACATATCCTGCAATCTGTCCATCCAGCCACACAGGGGACACCGTGATACAGAGAGGGGACACATCCTGCAATCTGTCCATCCAACCACACAGGGGACACCGTGATACAGAGAGGGGACACATCCTGCAATCTGTCCATCCAGCCACACAGGGGACACCGTGATACAGAGAGGGGACATATCCTGCAATATGTCCATCCAGGACCACACAGGGGACACCGTGATACAGAGAGGGGACATGTCCTGCAATCTGTCCATCCAGCCACACAGGGGACACCGTGATACAGAGAGGGGACATGTCCTGCAATCTGTCCATCCAGCCACACAGGGGGCACCGTGATACAGAGAGGGGACATATCCTGCAATCTGTCCATCCAGCCACACAGGGGACACCGTGATACAGAGAGGGGACACATCCTGCAATCTGTCCATCCAGCCACACAGGGGACACCGTGATACAGAGAGGGGACATATCCTGCAATCTGTCCATCCATCCACACAGGGGACACCGTGATACAGAGAGGGGACATATCCTGCAATATGTCCATCCAGGACCACACAGGGGACACCGTGATACAGAGAGGGGACATGTCCTGCAATCTGTCCATCCAGCCACACAGGGGACACCGTGATACAGAGAGGGGACATGTCCTGCAATCTGTCCATCCAGCCACACAGGGGGCACCGTGATACAGAGAGGGGACATATCCTGCAATCTGTCCATCCAGCCACACAGGGGACACCGTGATACAGAGAGGGGACACATCCTGCAATCTGTCCATCCAGCCACACAGGGGACACCGTGATACAGAGAGGGGACATATCCTGCAATCTGTCCATCCATCCACACAGGGGACACCGTGATACAGAGAGGGGACACATCCTGCAATCTGTCCATCCAGCCACACAGGGGACACCGTGATACAGCGAGGGGACATATCCTGCAATCTGTCCATCCAGCCACACAGGGGACACCGTGATACAGAGAGGGGACATATCCTGCAATCTGTCCATCCAACCACACAGGGGACACCGTGATACAGAGAGGGGACATATCCTGCAATCTGTCCATCCAGCCACACAGGGGACACCGTGATACAGAGAGGGGACACATCCTGAAATCTGTCCATTCAGCCACACAGGGGACACCGTGATACAGAGAGGGGACATATCCTGCAATCTGTCCATCCAGCCACACAGGGGACACCGTGATACAGAGAGGGGACATATCCTGCAATCTGTCCATCCAGCCACACAGGGGACACCGTGATACAGAGAGGGGACACATCCTGCAATCTGTCCATTCAACCACACAGGGGACACCGTGATACAGAGAGGGGACATATCGTGCAATCTATCCATCCAGCCACACAGGGGACACCGTGATACCGAGGGGACATGTCCTGCAATCTGTCCATCCAGCCACACAGGGGACACCGTGATACAGAGAGGGGACATGTCCTGCAATCTGTCCATCCAGCCACACAGGGGACACCGTGATACAGAGAGGGGACATATCCTGCAATCTGTCCATCCAGCCACACAGGGGACACCGTGATACAGAGAGGGGACATATCCTGCAATCTGTCCATCCAGCCACACGGGACACCGTGATACAGAGAGGGGACACATCCTGCAATCTGTCCATCCAGCCACACAGGGGACACCATGATACAGAGAGGGGACATATCCTGCAATCTGTCCATCCAGTCACACAGGGGACACCGTGATACAGAGAGGGGACACATCCTGCAATCTGTCCATTCAGCCACACAGGGGACACCGTGATACAGAGAGGGGACATATCCTGCAATCTGTCCATCCAGCCACACAGGGGACACCGTGATACAGAGAGGGGACATATCCTGCAATCTGTCCATCCAGCCACACAGGGGACACCGTGATACAGAGAGGGGACATATCGTGCAATCTATCCATCCAGCCACACAGGGGACACCGTGATACAGAGAGGGGACATATCCTGCAATCTGTCCATCCAGCCACACAGGGGACACCGTGATACAGAGAGGGGACATATCCTGCAATCTGTCCATCCAGCCACACAGGGGACACCGTGATACCGAGGGGACATATCCTGCAATCTGTCCATCCAGCCACACAGGGGACACCGTGATACAGAGAGGGGACACATCCTGCAATCTGTCCATCCAGCCACACAGGGGACACCGTGATACAGCGAGGGGACATATCCTGCAATCTGTCCATCCAGCCACACAGGGGACACCGTGATACAGAGAGGGGACATATCCTGCAATCTGTCCATCCAGCCACACAGGGGACACCGTGATACAGAGAGGGGACATATCCTGCAATCTGTCCATCCAGCCACACAGGGGACACCGTGATACAGAGGGGACATATCCTGCAATCTGTCCATCCAGCCACACAGGGGACACCGTGATACAGAGAGAGGACATATCCTGCAATCTGTCCATCCAGCCACACAGGGGACACCGTGATACAGAGAGGGGACATATCCTGCAATCTGTCCATCCAGCCACACAGGGGACACCGTGATACAGAGAGGGGACATATCCTGCAATCTGTCCATCCAGCCACACAGGGGACACCGTGATACAGAGAGGGGACATGTCCTGCAATCTGTCCATCCAGCCACACAGGGGACACCGTGATACAGAGAGGGGACATATCCTGCAATCTGTCCATCCAACCACACAGGGGACACCGTGATACAGAGAGGGGACACATCCTGCAATCTGTCCATCCAGCCACACAGGGGACACCGTGATACAGAGAGGGGACATATCCTGCAATCTGTCCATCCAGCCACACAGGGGACACCGTGATACAGAGAGGGGACACATCCTGCAATCTGTCCATCCAACCACACAGGGGACACCGTGATACAGAGAGGGGACACATCCTGCAATCTGTCCATCCAGCCACACAGGGGACACCGTGATACAGAGAGGGGACATATCCTGCAATCTGTCCATCCAGCCACACAGGGGACACCGTGATACAGAGAGGGGACACATCCTGCAATCTGTCCATTCAACCACACAGGGGACACCGTGATACAGAGAGGGGACATATCGTGCAATCTATCCATCCAGCCACACAGGGGACACCGTGATACCGAGGGGACATGTCCTGCAATCTGTCCATCCAGCCACACAGGGGACACCGTGATACAGAGAGGGGACATGTCCTGCAATCTGTCCATCCAGCCACACAGGGGACACCGTAATACAGAGAGGGGACATATCCTGCAATCTGTCCATCCAGCCACACAGGGGACACCGTGATACAGAGAGGGGACATATCCTGCAATCTGTCCATCCAGCCACACGGGACACCGTGATACAGAGAGGGGACATATCCTGCAATCTGTCCATCCAGCCACACGGGACACCGTGATACAGAGAGGGGACACATCCTGCAATCTGTCCATCCAGCCACACAGGGGACACCATGATACAGAGAGGGGACATATCCTGCAATCTGTCCATCCAGTCACACAGGGGACACCGTGATACAGAGAGGGGACACATCCTGCAATCTGTCCATTCAGCCACACAGGGGACACCGTGATACAGAGAGGGGACACATCCTGCAATCTGTCCATCCAGCCACACAGGGGACACCGTGATACAGAGAGGGGACATATCCTGCAATCTGTCCATCCAGCCACACAGGGGACACCGTGATACAGAGAGGGGACATATCCTGCAATCTGTCCATCCAGCCACACAGGGGACACCGTGATACAGAGAGGGGACACATCCTGCAATCTGTCCATCCAGCCACACAGGGGACACCGTGATACAGCGAGGGGACATATCCTGCAATCTGTCCATCCAGCCACACAGGGGACACCGTGATACAGAGAGGGGACATATCCTGCAATCTGTCCATCCAGCCACACAGGGGACACCGTGATACAGAGAGGGGACATATCCTGCAATCTGTCCATCCAGCCACACAGGGGACACCGTGATACAGAGGGGACATATCCTGCAATCTGTCCATCCAGCCACACAGGGGACACCGTGATACAGAGAGAGGACATATCCTGCAATCTGTCCATCCAGCCACACAGGGGACACCGTGATACAGAGAGGGGACATATCCTGCAATCTGTCCATCCAGCCACACAGGGGACACCGTGATACAGAGAGGGGACATGTCCTGCAATCTGTCCATCCAGCCACACAGGGGACACCGTGATACAGAGAGGGGACATATCCTGCAATCTGTCCATCCAACCACACAGGGGACACCGTGATACAGAGAGGGGACACATCCTGCAATCTGTCCATCCAGCCACACAGGGGACACCGTGATACAGAGAGGGGACATATCCTGCAATCTGTCCATCCAGCCACACAGGGGACACCGTGATACAGAGAGGGGACATATCCTGCAATCTGTCCATCCAACCACACAGGGGACACCGTGATACAGAGAGGGGACATATCCTGCAATCTGTCCATCCAGCCACACAGGGGACACCGTGATACAGAGAGGGGACATATCCTGCAATCTGTCCATCCAGCCACACAGGGGACACCGTGATACAGAGAGGGGACACATCCTGCAATCTGTCCATCCAACCACACAGGGGACACCGTGATACAGAGAGGGGACATATCCTGCAATCTGTCCATCCAGGACCACACAGGGGACACCGTGATACAGAGAGGGGACATGTCCTGCAATCTGTCCATCCAGCCACACAGGGGACACCGTGATACAGAGAGGGGACATGTCCTGCAATCTGTCCATCCAGCCACACAGGGGGCACCGTGATACAGAGAGGGGACATATCCTGCAATCTGTCCATCCAGCCACACAGGGGACACCGTGATACAGAGAGGGGACACATCCTGCAATCTGTCCATCCAGCCACACAGGGGACACCGTGATACAGAGAGGGGACATATCCTGCAATCTGTCCATCCATCCACACAGGGGACACCGTGATACAGAGAGGGGACACATCCTGCAATCTGTCCATCCAGCCACACAGGGGACACCGTGATACAGAGAGGGGACACATCCTGCAATCTGTCCATCCAACCACACAGGGGACACCGTGATACAGAGAGGGGACATATCCTGCAATCTGTCCATCCAACCACACAGGGGACACCGTGATACAGAGAGGGGACATATCCTGCAATCTGTCCATCCAGCCACACAGGGGACACCGTGATACCGAGGGGACATATCCTGCAATCTGTCCATCCAGCCACACAGGGGACACCGTGATACAGAGAGGGGACATATCCTGCAATCTGTCCATCCAACCACACAGGGGACACCGTGATACAGAGAGGGGACACATCCTGCAATCTGTCCATCCAGCCACACAGGGGACACCGTGATACAGAGAGGGGACATATCCTGCAATCTGTCCATCCAGCCACACAGGGGACACCGTGATACAGAGAGGGGACACATCCTGCAATCTGTCCATCCAACCACACAGGGGACACCGTGATACAGAGAGGGGACATATCCTGCAATCTGTCCATCCAACCACACAGGGGACACCGTGATACAGAGAGGGGACATATCCTGCAATCTGTCCATCCAGCCACACAGGGGACACCGTGATACAGAGAGGGGACATATCCTGCAATCTGTCCATCCAGCCACACAGGGGACACCGTGATACAGAGAGGGGACACATCCTGCAATCTGTCCATCCAACCACACAGGGGACACCGTGATACAGAGAGGGGACACATCCTGCAATCTGTCCATCCAGCCACACAGGGGACACCGTGATACAGAGAGGGGACATATCCTGCAATATGTCCATCCAGGACCACACAGGGGACACCGTGATACAGAGAGGGGACATGTCCTGCAATCTGTCCATCCAGCCACACAGGGGACACCGTGATACAGAGAGGGGACATGTCCTGCAATCTGTCCATCCAGCCACACAGGGGGCACCGTGATACAGAGAGGGGACATATCCTGCAATCTGTCCATCCAGCCACACAGGGGACACCGTGATACAGAGAGGGGACACATCCTGCAATCTGTCCATCCAGCCACACAGGGGACACCGTGATACAGAGAGGGGACACATCCTGCAATCTGTCCATCCAGCCACACAGGGGACACCGTGATACAGAGAGGGGACATATCCTGCAATCTGTCCATCCAGCCACACAGGGGACACCGTGATACAGAGAGGGGACATATCCTGCAATCTGTCCATCCAACCACACAGGGGACACCGTGATACAGAGAGGGGACATATCCTGCAATCTGTCCATCCAGCCACACAGGGGACACCGTGATACAGAGAGGGGACACATCCTGAAATCTGTCCATTCAGCCACACAGGGGACACCGTGATACAGAGAGGGGACATATCCTGCAATCTGTCCATCCAGCCACACAGGGGACACCGTGATACAGAGAGGGGACATATCCTGCAATCTGTCCATCCAGCCACACAGGGGACACCGTGATACAGAGAGGGGACACATCCTGCAATCTGTCCATTCAACCACACAGGGGACACCGTGATACAGAGAGGGGACATATCGTGCAATCTATCCATCCAGCCACACAGGGGACACCGTGATACCGAGGGGACATGTCCTGCAATCTGTCCATCCAGCCACACAGGGGACACCGTGATACAGAGAGGGGACATGTCCTGCAATCTGTCCATCCAGCCACACAGGGGACACCGTGATACAGAGAGGGGACATATCCTGCAATCTGTCCATCCAGCCACACAGGGGACACCGTGATACAGAGAGGGGACATATCCTGCAATCTGTCCATCCAGCCACACGGGACACCGTGATACAGAGAGGGGACACATCCTGCAATCTGTCCATCCAGCCACACAGGGGACACCATGATACAGAGAGGGGACATATCCTGCAATCTGTCCATCCAGTCACACAGGGGACACCGTGATACAGAGAGGGGACACATCCTGCAATCTGTCCATTCAGCCACACAGGGGACACCGTGATACAGAGAGGGGACATATCCTGCAATCTGTCCATCCAGCCACACAGGGGACACCGTGATACAGAGAGGGGACATATCCTGCAATCTGTCCATCCAGCCACACAGGGGACACCGTGATACAGAGAGGGGACATATCGTGCAATCTATCCATCCAGCCACACAGGGGACACCGTGATACAGAGAGGGGACATATCCTGCAATCTGTCCATCCAGCCACACAGGGGACACCGTGATACAGAGAGGGGACATATCCTGCAATCTGTCCATCCAGCCACACAGGGGACACCGTGATACCGAGGGGACATATCCTGCAATCTGTCCATCCAGCCACACAGGGGACACCGTGATACAGAGAGGGGACACATCCTGCAATCTGTCCATCCAGCCACACAGGGGACACCGTGATACAGCGAGGGGACATATCCTGCAATCTGTCCATCCAGCCACACAGGGGACACCGTGATACAGAGAGGGGACATATCCTGCAATCTGTCCATCCAGCCACACAGGGGACACCGTGATACAGAGAGGGGACATATCCTGCAATCTGTCCATCCAGCCACACAGGGGACACCGTGATACAGAGGGGACATATCCTGCAATCTGTCCATCCAGCCACACAGGGGACACCGTGATACAGAGAGAGGACATATCCTGCAATCTGTCCATCCAGCCACACAGGGGACACCGTGATACAGAGAGGGGACATATCCTGCAATCTGTCCATCCAGCCACACAGGGGACACCGTGATACAGAGAGGGGACATATCCTGCAATCTGTCCATCCAGCCACACAGGGGACACCGTGATACAGAGAGGGGACATGTCCTGCAATCTGTCCATCCAGCCACACAGGGGACACCGTGATACAGAGAGGGGACATATCCTGCAATCTGTCCATCCAACCACACAGGGGACACCGTGATACAGAGAGGGGACACATCCTGCAATCTGTCCATCCAGCCACACAGGGGACACCGTGATACAGAGAGGGGACATATCCTGCAATCTGTCCATCCAGCCACACAGGGGACACCGTGATACAGAGAGGGGACACATCCTGCAATCTGTCCATCCAACCACACAGGGGACACCGTGATACAGAGAGGGGACACATCCTGCAATCTGTCCATCCAGCCACACAGGGGACACCGTGATACAGAGAGGGGACATATCCTGCAATCTGTCCATCCAGCCACACAGGGGACACCGTGATACAGAGAGGGGACACATCCTGCAATCTGTCCATTCAACCACACAGGGGACACCGTGATACAGAGAGGGGACATATCGTGCAATCTATCCATCCAGCCACACAGGGGACACCGTGATACCGAGGGGACATGTCCTGCAATCTGTCCATCCAGCCACACAGGGGACACCGTGATACAGAGAGGGGACATGTCCTGCAATCTGTCCATCCAGCCACACAGGGGACACCGTAATACAGAGAGGGGACATATCCTGCAATCTGTCCATCCAGCCACACAGGGGACACCGTGATACAGAGAGGGGACATATCCTGCAATCTGTCCATCCAGCCACACGGGACACCGTGATACAGAGAGGGGACATATCCTGCAATCTGTCCATCCAGCCACACGGGACACCGTGATACAGAGAGGGGACACATCCTGCAATCTGTCCATCCAGCCACACAGGGGACACCATGATACAGAGAGGGGACATATCCTGCAATCTGTCCATCCAGTCACACAGGGGACACCGTGATACAGAGAGGGGACACATCCTGCAATCTGTCCATTCAGCCACACAGGGGACACCGTGATACAGAGAGGGGACACATCCTGCAATCTGTCCATCCAGCCACACAGGGGACACCGTGATACAGAGAGGGGACATATCCTGCAATCTGTCCATCCAGCCACACAGGGGACACCGTGATACAGAGAGGGGACATATCCTGCAATCTGTCCATCCAGCCACACAGGGGACACCGTGATACAGAGAGGGGACACATCCTGCAATCTGTCCATCCAGCCACACAGGGGACACCGTGATACAGCGAGGGGACATATCCTGCAATCTGTCCATCCAGCCACACAGGGGACACCGTGATACAGAGAGGGGACATATCCTGCAATCTGTCCATCCAGCCACACAGGGGACACCGTGATACAGAGAGGGGACATATCCTGCAATCTGTCCATCCAGCCACACAGGGGACACCGTGATACAGAGGGGACATATCCTGCAATCTGTCCATCCAGCCACACAGGGGACACCGTGATACAGAGAGAGGACATATCCTGCAATCTGTCCATCCAGCCACACAGGGGACACCGTGATACAGAGAGGGGACATATCCTGCAATCTGTCCATCCAGCCACACAGGGGACACCGTGATACAGAGAGGGGACATGTCCTGCAATCTGTCCATCCAGCCACACAGGGGACACCGTGATACAGAGAGGGGACATATCCTGCAATCTGTCCATCCAACCACACAGGGGACACCGTGATACAGAGAGGGGACACATCCTGCAATCTGTCCATCCAGCCACACAGGGGACACCATGATACAGAGAGGGGACATATCCTGCAATCTGTCCATCCAGCCACACAGGGGACACCGTGATACAGAGAGGGGACATATCCTGCAATCTGTCCATCCAACCACACAGGGGACACCGTGATACAGAGAGGGGACATATCCTGCAATCTGTCCATCCAGCCACACAGGGGACACCGTGATACAGAGAGGGGACATATCCTGCAATCTGTCCATCCAGCCACACAGGGGACACCGTGATACAGAGAGGGGACACATCCTGCAATCTGTCCATCCAACCACACAGGGGACACCGTGATACAGAGAGGGGACATATCCTGCAATCTGTCCATCCAGGACCACACAGGGGACACCGTGATACAGAGAGGGGACATGTCCTGCAATCTGTCCATCCAGCCACACAGGGGACACCGTGATACAGAGAGGGGACATGTCCTGCAATCTGTCCATCCAGCCACACAGGGGGCACCGTGATACAGAGAGGGGACATATCCTGCAATCTGTCCATCCAGCCACACAGGGGACACCGTGATACAGAGAGGGGACACATCCTGCAATCTGTCCATCCAGCCACACAGGGGACACCGTGATACAGAGAGGGGACATATCCTGCAATCTGTCCATCCATCCACACAGGGGACACCGTGATACAGAGAGGGGACACATCCTGCAATCTGTCCATCCAGCCACACGGGGGACACCGTGATACAGAGAGGAGACACATCATGCAATCTGTCCATCCAGCCACACAGGGGACACCGTGATACAGAGAGGGGACATATCCTGCAATCTGTCCATCCAGCCACACAGGGGACACCGTGATACAGAGAGGGGACACATCCTGCAATCTGTCCATCCAGCCACACAGGGGGCACCGTGATACCGAGGGGACATGTCCTGCAATCTGTCCATCCAGCCACGCAGGGGACTCCGTGATACAGAGAGGGGACATATCGTGCAATCTGTCCATCCAGCTCCTGCACACTGTGTCCCTGGGACACACACACAGCAGCTCCTGCACACGGTGTACCTGGGACACACACACGGTGTACCTGGGACACACACACGGTGTACCTGGGACACACACGTTGTACCTGGGACACACACACACGGTGTACCTGGGACACACACACGGTGTACCTGGGGGACACACACACACGGTGTACCTGGGACACACACACGGTGTACCTGGTACACACACACACGGTGTACCTGGGACACACACACGGTGTACCTGGGACACACACACGTGTACCTGGGACACACACACACGGTGTACCTGGGACACACACACACGGTGTACCTGGGACACACACACGGTGTACCTGGGACACACACACATGTGTACCTGGGACACACACACACGGTGTACCTGGGACACACACACGGTGTACCTGGGACACACACACGGTGTACCTGGGACACACACACGTGTACCTGGGGGACACACACACGGTGTACCTGTGTAAATCTTGTGCTCTTTCAGCAGGTGACCACAGAAACACTTGGAGTTTTGCCCCACGCGGATGCAGTCCCAAATGTCCTCCGGGCACCGCCAGCCAATGTACAGCCCTGCACACATAACACCTCACAGTTAGCATGGGATGGGCCCTTTATATTAACGGTGTCTGATATAAGTATCATGTACCTCTCCTAGCTTGGATATCACCCGCGGTGTCCCGCAAGGCTCTGTTCTGGGGCCCCTCTGTATCTCCCCACAGCTTATAAGGAACCCTCAGTACACATGTATGCAGACGACAAAATCCTATATGCACACAGCCATAGCCTCTCTGACCTTCAACACATACTTCAGTCTGACTTTTTCAGACTTGAAAATTGGATTTCCCCCCAAAAAACTGTTTTTAAACACTGACAAGACGGTAACAATGGTATTTGGGTCCAAGGCTACATTTCTAAAGCTCCAATGAAGTTGCTACAGATCAGAACCATCAGCTCCTGGACCCGTGTATTGTGCATGCATTACTGTGCCATGTAATAAATATGTTGTACCCTTTCCAGGAGTGCTGGCAAGGGGAGAGGATCAGGCTGTGGGCCAGGAGGGAGTGCTAGCAAGGGGAGAGGACCAGGCTGTGAGCCAGGAGTGCTGGCAAGTGGAGAGGACCAGGCTGTGAGCCAGGAGTGCTGGCAAGGGGAGAGGACCAGGCTGTGAGCCAGGAGTGCTGGCAAGGAGAGAGGACCAGGCTGTGAGCCAGGAGGGAGTGCTAGCAAGGGGAGAGGACCAGGCTGTGAGCCAGGAGTGCTGGCAAGGGGAGAGGACCAGGCTGTGAGCCAGGAAGGAGTGCTAGCAAGGGGAGAGGACCAGGCTGTGAGCCAGGAGGGAGTGCTAGCAAGGGGAGAGGACCAGGCTGTGAGCCAGGAGTGCTGGCAAGGGGAGAGGACCAGGCTGTGAGCCAGGAGTGCTAGCAAGGGGAGAGGACCAGGCTGTGAGCCAGGAGGGAGTGCTAGCAAGGGGAGAGGACCAGGCTGTGGGCCAGGAGGGAGTGCTAGCAAGTGGAGAGGACCAGGCTGTGGGCCAGGAGGGAGTGCTAGCAAGTGGAGAGGACCAGGCTGTGAGCCAGGAGTGCTAGCAAGGGGAGAGGACCAGGCTGTGAGCCAGGAGTGCTAGCAAGAGGAGACGACCAGGCTGTGAGCCAGGAGTGCTAGCAAGTGGAGAGGACCAGGCTGTGAGCCAGGAGTGCTAGAAAGTGGAGAGGACCAGGCTGTGAGCCAGGAGTGCTGGCAAGGGGAGAGGACCAGGCTGTGAGCCAGGAGTGCTGGCAAGGGGAGAGGACCAGGCTGTGAGCCAGGAGTGCTGGCAAGGGGAGAGGACCAGGCTGTGAGCCAGGAGTGCTGGCAAGTGGAGAGGACCAGGCTGTGAGCCAGGAGTGCTGGCAAGGGGAGAGGACCAGGCTGTGAGCCAGGAGTGCTGGCAAGGGGAGAGGACCAGGCTGTGAGCCAGGAGTGCTGGCAAGGGGAGAGGACCAGGCTGTGAGCCAGGAGTGCTGGCAAGTGGAGAGGACCAGGCTGTGAGCCAGGAGTGCTGGCAAGGGGAGAGGACCAGGCTGTGAGCCAGGAGTGCTGGCAAGGGGAGAGGACCAGGCTGTGAGCCAGGAGTGCTAGCAAGGGGAGAGGACCAGGCTGTGAGCCAGGAGTGCTAGCAAGGGGAGAGGACCAGGCTGTGAGCCAGGAGTGCTAGCAAGGGGAGAGGACCAGGCTGTGAGCCAGGAGTGCAAGCAAGGGGAGAGGACCAGGCTGTGAGCCAGGAGTGCTAGCAAGGGGAGAGGACCAGGCTGTGAGCCAGGAGTGCTAGCAAGGGGAGAGGACCAGGCTGTGAGCCAGGAGTGCTAGCAAGGGGAGAGGACCAGGCTGTGAGCCAGGACTGCTAGCAAGGGGAGAGGACCAGGCTGTGAGCCAGGAGTGCTGGCAAGGGGAGAGGACCAGGCTGTGAGCCAGGAGTGCTAGCAAGGGGAGAGGACCAGGCTGTGAGCCAGGAGTGCTGGCAAGTGGAGAGGACCAGGCTGTGAGCCAGGAGTGCTAGCAAGGGGAGAGGACCAGGCTGTGGGCCAGGAGTGCTAGCAAGGGGAGAGGACCAGGCTGTGAGCCAGGAGTGCTAGCAAGGGGAGAGGACCAGGCTGTGAGCCAGGAGTGCTAGCAAGGGGAGACGACCAGGCTGTGAGCCAGGAGTGCTAGCAAGTGGAGAGGACCAGGCTGTGAGCCAGGAGTGCTAGCAAGTGGAGAGGACCAGGCTGTGAGCCAGGAGTGCTGGCAAGGGGAGAGGACCAGGCTGTGAGCCAGGAGTGCTGGCAAAGGGAGAGGACCAGGCTGTGAGCCAGGAGTGCTGGCAAGGGGAGAGGACCAGGCTGTGAGCCAGGAGTGCTGGCAAGTGGAGAGGACCAGGCTGTGAGCCAGGAGTGCTGGCAAGCGGAGAGGACCAGGCTGTGAGCCAGGAGTGCTGGCAAGGGGAGAGGACCAGGCTGTGAGCCAGGAGTGCTAGCAAGGGGAGAGGACCAGGCTGTGAGCCAGGAGTGCTAGCAAGGGGAGAGGACCAGGCTGTGAGCCAGGAGTGCTAGCAAGGGGAGAGGACCAGGCTGTGAGCCAGGAGTGGAAGCAAGGGGAGAGGACCAGGCTGTGAGCCAGGAGTGCTAGCAAGGGGAGAGGACCAGGCTGTGAGCCAGGAGTGCTAGCAAGGGGAGAGGACCAGGCTGTGAGCCAGGAGTGCTAGCAAGGGGAGAGGACCAGGCTGTGAGCCAGGAGTGCTGGCAAGGGGAGAGGACCAGGCTGTGAGCCAGGAGTGCTAGCAAGGGGAGAGGACCAGGCTGTGAGCCAGGAGTGCTGGCAAGTGGAGAGGACCAGGCTGTGAGCCAGGAGTGCTAGCAAGGGGAGAGGACCAGGCTGTGGGCCAGGAGTGCTAGCAAGGGGAGAGGACCAGGCTGTGAGCCAGGAGTGCTAGCAAGGGGAGAGGACCAGGCTGTGAGCCAGGAGTGCTGGCAAGGGGAGAGGACCAGGCTGTGAGCCAGGAGTGCTGGCAAGTGGAGAGGACCAGGCTGTGAGCCAGGAGTGCTGGCAAGGGGAGAGGACCAAGCTGTGGGCCAGGAGGGAGTGCTGGCAAGGGGAGAGGACCAGGCTGTGAGCCAGGAGTGCTAGCAAGGGGAGAGGACCAGGCTGTGAGCCAGGAGGGAGTGCTAGCAAGGGGAGAGGACCAGGCTGTGAGCCAGGAGTGCTAGCAAGGGGAGAGGACCAGGCTGTGAGCCAGGAGTGCTGGCAAGTGGAGAGGACCAGGCTGTGAGCCAGGAGTGCTAGCAAGGGGAGAGGACCAGGCTGTGAGCCAGGAGTGCTGGCAAGAGGAGAGGACCAGGCTGAGCCAGGAGTGCTAGCAAGGGGAGAGGACCAGGCTGTGAGCCAGGAGTGCTAGCAAGGGGAGAGGACCAGGCTGTGAGCCAGGAGTGCTGGCAAGGGGAGAGGACCAGGCTGTGAGCCAGGAGTGCTGGCAAGTGGAGAGGACCAGGCTGTGAGCCAGGAGTGCTGGCAAGGGGAGAGGACCAGGCTGTGAGCCAGGAGTGCTGGCAAGGGGAGAGGACCAGGCTGTGAGCCAGGAGTGCTAGCAAGGGGAGAGGACCAGGCTGTGAGCCAGGAGTGCTAGCAAGGGGAGAGGACCAGGCTGTGAGCCAGGAGTGGAAGCAAGGGGAGAGGACCAGGCTGTGAGCCAGGAGTGCTAGCAAGGGGAGAGGACCAGGCTGTGAGCCAGGAGTGCTAGCAAGGGGAGAGGACCAGGCTGTGAGCCAGGAGTGCTAGCAAGGGGAGAGGACCAGGCTGTGAGCCAGGAGTGCTGGCAAGGGGAGAGGACCAGGCTGTGAGCCAGGAGTGCTAGCAAGGGGAGAGGACCAGGCTGTGAGCCAGGAGTGCTGGCAAGTGGAGAGGACCAGGCTGTGAGCCAGGAGTGCTAGCAAGGGGAGAGGACCAGGCTGTGGGCCAGGAGTGCTAGCAAGGGGAGAGGACCAGGCTGTGAGCCAGGAGTGCTAGCAAGGGGAGAGGACCAGGCTGTGAGCCAGGAGTGCTGGCAAGGGGAGAGGACCAGGCTGTGAGCCAGGAGTGCTGGCAAGTGGAGAGGACCAGGCTGTGAGCCAGGAGTGCTGGCAAGGGGAGAGGACCAAGCTGTGGGCCAGGAGGGAGTGCTGGCAAGGGGAGAGGACCAGGCTGTGAGCCAGGAGTGCTAGCAAGGGGAGAGGACCAGGCTGTGGGCCAGGAGTGCTGGCAAGGGGAGAGGACCAGGCTGTGAGCCAGGAGGGAGTGCTAGCAAGGGGAGAGGACCAGGCTGTGAGCCAGGAGTGCTAGCAAGGGGAGAGGACCAGGCTGTGAGCCAGGAGTGCTGGCAAGTGGAGAGGACCAGGCTGTGAGCCAGGAGTGCTGGCAAGGGGAGAGGACCAGGCTGTGAGCCAGGAGTGCTGGCAAGAGGAGAGGACCAGGCTGAGCCAGGAGTGCTAGCAAGGGGAGAGGACCAGGCTGTGAGCCAGGAGTGCTGGCAAGGGGAGAGGACCAGGCTGTGAGCCAGGAGTGCTGGCAAGTGGAGAGGACCAGGCTGTGAGCCAGGAGTGCTGGCAAGGGGAGAGGACCAGGCTGTGAGCCAGGAGTGCTGGCAAGGGGAGAGGACAAGGCTGAGCCAGGAGTGCTAGCAAGGGGAGAGGACCAGGCTGTGAGCCAGGAGTGCTGGCAAGGGGAGAGGACCAGGCTGTGAGCCAGGAGTGCTGGCAAGGGGAGAGGACCAGGCTGTGAGCCAGGAGTGCTAGCAAGGGGAGACGACCAGGCTGTGAGCCAGGAGTGCTAGCAAGGGGAGAGGACCAGGCTGTGAGCCAGGAGTGCTGGCAAGGGGAGAGGACCAGGCTGTGAGCCAGGAGTGCTGGCAAGTGGAGAGGACCAGGCTGTGAGCCAGGAGTGCTAGCAAGGGGAGAGGACCAGGCTGTGAGCCAGGAGTGCTGGCAAGGGGAGAGGACCAGGCTGTGAGCCAGGAGTGCTAGCAAGGGGAGAGGACCAGGCTGTGAGCCAGGAGTGCTGGCAAGGGGAGAGGACCAGGCTGTGAGCCAGGAATGCTGGCAAGGGGAGAGGACCAGGCTGTGAGCCAGGAGTGCTGGCAAGGGGAGAGGACCAGGCTGTGAGCCAGGAGGGAGTGCTAGCAAGGGGAGAGGACCAGGCTGTGAGCCAGGAGTGCTGGCAAGGGGAGAGGACCAGGCTGTGAGCCAGGAGTGCTGGCAAGTGGAGAGGACCAGGCTGTGAGCCAGGAGTGCTGGCAAGGGGAGAGGACCAGGCTGTGAGCCAGGAGTGCTGGCAAGTGGAGAGGACCAGGCTGTGAGCCAGGAGTGCTGGCAAGGGGAGAGGACCAGGCTGTGAGCCAGGAAGGAGTGCTAGCAAGGGGAGAGGACCAGGCTGTGAGCCAGGAGTGCTAGCAAGGGGAGAGGACCAGGCTGTGAGCCAGGAGTGCTAGCAAGGGGAGAGGACCAGGCTGTGAGCCAGGAGTGCTGGCAAGGGGAGAGGACCAGGCTGTGAGCCAGGAGTGCTAGCAAGGGGAGAGGACCAGGCTGTGAGCCAGGAGTGCTGGCAAGTGGAGAGGACCAGGCTGTGGGCCAGGAGGGAGTGCTAGCAAGGGGAGAGGACCAGGCTGTGAGCCAGGAGTGCTAGCAAGTGGAGAGGACCAGGCTGTGAGCCAGGAGTGCTAGCAAGTGGAGAGGACCAGGCTGTGAGCCAGGAGTGCTAGCAAGTGGAGAGGACCAGGCTGTGAGCCAGGAGTGCTGGCAAGTGGAGAGGACCAGGCTGTGAGCCAGGAGGGAGTGCTAGCAAGGGGAGAGGACCAGGCTGTGAGCCAGGAGTGCTAGCAAGGGGAGACGACCAGGCTGTGAGCCAGGAGTGCTAGCAAGGGGAGACGACCAGGCTGTGAGCCAGGAGTGCTAGCAAGGGGAGACGACCAGGCTGTGAGCCAGGAGTGCTGGCAAGGGGAGACGACCAGGCTGTGAGCCAGGAGTGCTGGCAAGTGGAGAGGACCAGGCTGTGAGCCAGGAGTGCTAGCAAGGGGAGACGACCAGGCTGTGAGCCAGGAGTGCTGGCAAGTGGAGAGGACCAGGCTGTGAGCCAGGAGTGCTAGCAAGTGGAGTGGACCAGGCTGTGAGCCAGGAGTGCTGTCAAGTGGAGAGGACCAGGCTGTGAGCCAGGAGTGCTAGCAAGTGGAGAGGACCAGGCTGTGAGCCAGGAGTGCTGGCAAGTGGAGAGGACCAGGCTGTGAGCCAGGAGTGCTGGCAAGTGGAGAGGACCAGGCTGTGAGCAAGAAGTGCTAGCAAAGGGAGAGGACCAGGCTGTGAGCCAGGAGTGCTAGCAAGTGGAGAGGACCAGGCTGTGAGCCAGGAGTGCTGGCAAGTGGAGAGGACCAGGCTGTGAGCCAGGAGTGCTAGAAAGTGGAGAGGACCAGGCTGTGAGCCAGGAGTGCTAGCAAGTGGAGAGGACCAGGCTGTGAGCCAGGAGTGCTGGCAAGGGGAGAGGACCAGGCTGTGAGCCAGGAGTGCTAGCAAGTGAAGAGGACCAGGCTGTGAGCCAGGAGTGCTAGCAAGTGGAGAGGACCAGGCTGTGAGCCAGGAGTGCTGGCAAGTGGAGAGGACCAGGCTGTGAGCCAGGAGTGCTGGCAAGTGGAGAGGACCAGGCTGTAAGCCAGGAGTGCTGGCAAGGGGAGAGGACCGGGCTGTGAGCCAGGAGTGCTAGCAAGTGGAGAGGACCAGGCTGTGAGCCAGGAGTGCTAGCAAGTGGAGAGGACCAGGCTGTGAGCCAGGAGTGCTGGCAAGGGGAGAGGACCAGGCTGTGGGCCAGGAGGGAGTGCTAGCAAGGGGAGAGGACCAGGCTGTGAGCCAGGAGTGCTAGCAAGGGGAGACGACCAGGCTGTGAGCCAGGAGTGCTAGCAAGGGGAGACGACCAGGCTGTGAGCCAGGAGTGCTGGCAAGGGGAGATGACCAGGCTGTGAGCCAGGAGTGCTGGCAAGTGGAGAGGACCAGGCTGTGAGCCAGGAGTGCTAGCAAGGGGAGACGACCAGGCTGTGAGCCAGGAGTGCTGGCAAGTGGAGAGGACCAGGCTGTGAGCCAGGAGTGCTAGCAAGTGGAGAGGACCAGGCTGTGAGCCAGGAGTGCTGGCAAGTGGAGAGGACCAGGCTGTGAGCCAGGAGTGCTAGCAAGTGGAGAGGACCAGGCTGTGAGCCAGGAGTGCTGGCAAGTGGAGAGGACCAGGCTGTGAGCCAGGAGTGCTAGCAAGTGGAGAGGACCAGGCTGTGAGCCAGGAGTGCTGGCAAGTGGAGAGGACCAGGCTGTGAGCCAGGAGTGCTAGCAAGGGGAGAGGACCAGGCTGTGAGCCAGGAGTGCTGGCAAGTGGAGAGGACCAGACTGTGAGCCAGGAGTGCTAGCAAGTGGAGAGGACCAGGCTGTGAGCCAGGAGTGCTAGCAAGTGGAGAGGACCAGGCTGTGAGCCAGGAGTGCTGGCAAGGGGAGAGGACCAGGCTGTGAGCCAGGAGTGCTAGCAAGTGGAGAGGACCAGGCTGTGAGCCAGGAGTGCTAGCAAGTGGAGAGGACCAGGCTGTGAGCCAGGAGTGCTGGCAAGTGGAGAGGACCAGGCTGTGAGCCAGGAGTGCTGGCAAGTGGAGAGGACCAGGCTGTGAGCCAGGAGTGCTGGCAAGGGGAGAGGACCAGGCTGTGAGCCAGGAGTGCTAGCAAGTGGAGAGGACCAGGCTGTGAGCCAGGAGTGCTAGCAAGGGGAGAGGACCAGGCTGTGAGCCAGGAGTGCTGGCAAGTGGAGACGACCAGGCTGTGAGCCAGGAGTGCTAGCAAGGGGAGACGACCAGGCTGTGAGCCGGGAGTGCTGGCAAGGGGAGAGGACCAGGCTGTGAGCCAGGAATGCTAGCAAGTGGAGAGGACCAGGCTGTGAGCCAGGAGTGCTAGCAAGTGGAGAGGACCAGGCTGTGAGCCAGGAGTGCTAGCAAGTGGAGAGGACCAGGCTGTGAGCCAGGAGTGCTAGCAAGTGGAGAGGACCAGGCTGTGAGCCAGGAGTGCTAGCAAGTGGAGATGACCAGGCTGTGAGCCAGGAGTGCTGGCAAGTGGAGAGGACCAGGCTGTGAGCCAGGAGTGCTGGCAAGGGGAGACGACCAGGCTGTGAGCCAGGAGTGCTAGCAAGGGGAGACGACCAGGCTGTGAGCCAGGAGTGCTAGCAAGGGGAGACGACCAGGCTGTGAGCCAGGAGTGCTGGCAAGGGGAGACGACCAGGCTGTGAGCCAGGAGTGCTGGCAAGGGGAGACGACCAGGCTGTGAGCCAGGAGTGCTGGCAAGTGGAGAGGACCAGGCTGTGAGCCAGGAGGGAGTGCTAGCAAGGGGAGAGGACCAGGCTGAGCCAGGAGTGCTAGCAAGGGGAGAGGACCAGGCTGAGCCAGGAGTGCTGGCAAGTGGAGAGGACCAGGCTGTGAGCCAGGAGGGAGTGCTAGCAAGGGGAGAGGACCAGGCTGTGAGCCAGGAGTGCTAGCAAGTGGGGACGACCAGGCTGTGAGCCAGGAGGGAGTGCTAGCAAGTGGAGAGGACCAGGCTGTGAGTTTCAGGGTAGGGTTGACGGAGAAACTTATTTCAGATTGCGGCTATTTAGCGGGATTCCAAAGTAATTGGAGACCCCAAAACGTACCCAGGGATCCGGGTTAGATTCCCGGCTACGTTGAAGTGCAGTGCTCCGGTATGTAACTATGTAACTATATGTAACTATGTAAATGGGGTATGAATGTGTCCCTGCAACATACACCAGGGTTCCCCAGTGTAATGAGGGGGTGCCAAGTGTTTGCCCAGACCCCCTAAACCCAGTATAAAGGTTTGGGGTTTACTCCAGCCAAGAATAAGAGGGATTTTATTAAGATAAGGCTGTGGGAGTTTTAAATGTAAAGTTAAAATGCTTAAAGATCCAGTTTGCTGTGTGTAAGGGATACAGGCGAGTGTAAGGGGAACAAGCGAGTGTAAGGGATACAGGCGAGTGGAACAGGCGAGTGTAAGAGATACAGGCGAGTGTAAGGGGGAACAGGCGAGTGTAAGAGATACAGGCGAGTGGAACAGGCGAGTGTAAGGGATACAGGCTAGTGTAAGGGGAACAAGCGAGTGTAAGAGATACAGGCGAGTGTAAGGGATACAGGCGAGTGTAAGGGATACAGGCGAGTGGAACAGGCGAGTGTAAGGGATACAGGCGAATGTAAGGGATACAGGCGAGTGGAACAGGCAAGTGTAAGGGATACAGGCGAGTGTAAGGGATACAGGCTAGTGTAAGGGGAACAAGCGAGTGTAAGGGGAACAAGCGAGTGTAAGGGGAACAAGCGAGTGTAAGGGGAACAGGCGAGTGTAAGGGGAACAGGCGAGTGTAAGGGGAACAGGCGAGTGTAAGGGGAACAGACATGTGTAAGGGGAACAAGCGAGTGTAAGGGGAACAAGCGAGTGTAAGGGGAACAGGCGAGTGTAAGGGGAACAGGCGAGTGTAAGGGGAACAGGCGAGTGTAAGGGGAACAGACATGTGTAAGGGATACAGGCATGTGTAAGGGGAACAGACATGTGTAAGGGATACAGGCGAGTGGAACAGGCGAATGTAAGGGATACAGGCGAGTGGAACAGGCGAGTGTAAGGGATACAGGCGAGTGTAAGAGATACAGGCGAGTGGAACAGGCGAGTGTAAGGGATACAGGCGAGTGTAAGAGATACAGGCGAGTGGAACAGGCGAGTGTAAGGGATACAGGCGAGTGGAACAGGCGAATGTAAGGGATACAGGCGAGTGGAACAGGCGAGTGTAAGGGATACAGGCGAGTGTAAGAGATACAGGCGAGTGGAACAGGCGAGTGTAAGGGATACAGGCGAGTGTAAGGGATACAGGCGAGTGGAACAGGCGAATGTAAGGGATACAGGCGAGTGGAACAGGCGAGTGTAAGGGATACAGGCGAGTGTAAGGGGAACAGGCATGTGTAAGGGGAACAGGCGAGTGTAAGGGATACAGGCGAGTGTAAGGGATACAGGCGAGTGTAAGAGATACAGGCGAGTGTAAGGGGAACAGGCATGTGTAAGGGGAACAGGCGAGTGTAAGGGGAACAGACATGTGTAAGGGATACAGGCGAGTGTAAGAGATACAGGCTGTGAGTTTCAGGGTAGGGTTGACGGAGAAACTTATTTCAGATTGCGGCTATTTAGCGGGGTTCCAAAGTAATTGGAGACCCCAAAAACGTACCAAGGGATCCGGTTAGATTCCCGGCTACGTTGAAGTGCAGTGCTCCGGTATGTAACTATGTAACTATATGTAACTATGTAAATGGGGTATGAATGTGTCCCTGCAACATACACCAGGGTTCCCCAGTGTAATGAGGGGGTGCCAAGTGTTTGCCCAGACCCCCTAAACCCAGTAGAAAGGTTTGGGATTTACTCCAGCCAAGAATAAGAGGGATTTTATTAAGATAAGGCTGTGGGAGTTTTAAAAGTAAAGTTAAAATGCTTAAAGATCCAGTTTGCTGTGTGTAAGGGATACAGGCGAGTGTAAGGGGAACAAGCGAGTGTAAGGGGAACAAGCGAGTGTAAGAGATACAGGCGAGTGTAAAGGGGAACAGGCGAGTGTAAGAGATACAGGCGAGTGGAACAGGCGAGTGTAAGGGATACAGGCGAGTGTAAGAGATACAGGCGAGTGGAACAAGCGAGTGTAAGAGATACAGGCGAGTGGAACAGGCGAATGTAAGGGGAACAAGCGAGTGTAAGGGATACAGGCGAGTGGAACAGGCGAGTGTAAGGGATACAGGCGAGTGGAACAGGCGAGTGTAAGGGA
The DNA here is from genome assembly GCF_040206685.1 of Ascaphus truei. Lineage (NCBI taxonomy): Eukaryota > Metazoa > Chordata > Amphibia > Anura > Ascaphidae > Ascaphus > Ascaphus truei. Next base: position 32,611 of record NW_027457265.1, on the reverse strand, counting down.
TACAGGCGAGTGTAAGGGATACAGGCGAGTGGAACAGGCATGTGTAAGGGGAACAGGCGAGTGTAAGGGGAACAAGCGAGTGTAAGGGGAACAGGCGAGTGTAAGGGGAACAGGCGAGTGTAAGGGGAACAGGCGAGTGTAAGGGGAACAGACATGTGTAAGGGGAACAAGCGAGTGTAAGGGGAACAAGCGAGTGTAAGGGGAACAGGCGAGTGTAAGGGGAACAGGCGAGTGTAAGGGGAACAGGCGAGTGTAAGGGGAACAGACATGTGTAAGGGATACAGGCATGTGTAAGGGGAACAGACATGTGTAAGGGATACAGGCGAGTGGAACAGGCGAATGTAAGGGATACAGGCGAGTGGAACAGGCGAGTGTAAGGGATACAGGCGAGTGTAAGAGATACAGGCGAGTGGAACAGGCGAGTGTAAGGGATACAGGCGAGTGTAAGAGATACAGGCGAGTGGAACAGGCGAGTGTAAGGGATACAGGCGAGTGGAACAGGCGAATGTAAGGGATACAGGCGAGTGGAACAGGCGAGTGTAAGGGATACAGGCGAGTGTAAGAGATACAGGCGAGTGGAACAGGCGAGTGTAAGGGATACAGGCGAGTGTAAGGGATACAGGCGAGTGGAACAGGCGAATGTAAGGGATACAGGCGAGTGGAACAGGCGAGTGTAAGGGATACAGGCGAGTGTAAGAGATACAGGCGAGTGTAAGGGGAACAGGCATGTGTAAGGGGAACAGGCGAGTGTAAGGGGAACAGACATGTGTAAGGGATACAGGCGAGTGTAAGAGATACAGGCTGTGAGTTTCAGGGTAGGGTTGACGGAGAAACTTATTTCAGATTGCGGCTATTTAGCGGGGTTCCAAAGTAATTGGAGACCCCAAAATCTTACCCAGGGATCCGGTTAGATTCCCGGCTACGTTGAAGTGCAGTGCTCCGGTATGTAACTATGTAACTATATGTAACTATGTAAATGGGGTATGAATGTGTCCCTGCAACATACACCAGGGTTCCCCAGTGTAATGAGGGGGTGCCAAGTGTTTGCCCAGACCCCCTAAACCCAGTATAAAGGTTTGGGGTTTACTCCAGCCAAGAATAAGAGGGATTTTATTAAGATAAGGCTGTGGGAGTTTTAAAAGTAAAGTTAAAATGCTTAAAGATCCAGTTTGCTGTGTGTAAGGGATACAGGCGAGTGTAAGGGGAACAAGCGAGTGTAAGGGATACAGGCGAGTGGAACAGGCGAGTGTAAGGGATACAGGCGAATGTAAGGGATACAGGCGAGTGGAACAGGCAAGTGTAAGGGATACAGGCGAGTGTAAGGGATACAGGCTAGTGTAAGGGGAACAAGCGAGTGTAAGGGGAACAAGCGAGTGTAAGGGGAACAGGCGAGTGTAAGGGATACAGGCTAGTGTAAGGGGAACAAGCGAGTGTAAGGGGAACAAGCGAGTGTAAGGGGAACAGGCGAGTGTAAGGGGAACAGGCGAGTGTAAGGGGAACAGGCATGTGTAAGGGGAACAGACATGTGTAAGGGATACAGGCATGTGTAAGGGGAACAGACATGTGTAAGGGATACAGGCATGTGTAAGGGATACAGGCGAGTGTAAGAGATACAGGCGAGTGGAACAGGCGAGTGTAAGGGATACAGGCGAGTGTAAGAGATACAGGCGAGTGGAACAGGCGAGTGTAAGGGATACAGGCGAGTGGAACAGGCGAATGTAAGGGATACAGGCGAGTGGAAAAGGCGAGTGTAAGGGATACAGGCGAGTGTAAGGGGAACAGGCGAGTATAAGGGGAACAGGCAAGTGTAAGGGGAACAGGCGAGTGTAAGGGGAACAGGCATGTGTAAGGGGAACAGGCGAGTGTAAGGGGAACAGGCGAGTGTAAGGGGAACAGGCGAGTGTAAGGGGAACATGCGAGTGTAAGGGGAACAGGCGAGTGTAAGGGGAACAGGCGAGTGTAAGGGGAACAGGCGAGTGTAAGGGGAACAGGCGAGTGTAAAGGGAACAGGCGAGTGTAAGGGGAACAGGCGAGTGTAAGGGGAACAGGCATGTGTAAGGGGAACAGGCATGTGTAAGGTATACAGGCGAGTGTAAGGGATACAGGCGAGTGTAAGGGGAACAGGCGAGTGTAAGGGGAACAGGCGAGTATAAAGGGAACAGGCGAGTGTAAGGGGAACAGGCGAGTATAAAGGGAACAGGCGAGTGTAAGGGGAACAGGCGAGTATAAAGGGAACAGGCGAGTGTAAGGGATACAGGCGAGTGTAAGAGATACAGGCGTGTGTAAGGGATACAGGCGAGTGTAAGGGGAACAGGCGAGTGTAAGGGGAACAGGCGAGTATAAAGGGAATAGTTTAGGGTTACACTCTATTTCATACACCAAAAAACAGTAACACATTTTAGCAGCAGAATGTATGAAAGTATATTTTATTAAGCAGCAGAATGTATGAAAGTATATTTTATAAAGCAGCAGTGTTTTAAAATATGTTTGACTTTTATACATGAAGCATAAGGCAGGGTCTTTCATCTCCTAGCCACCAGGGCGTTGGTGCCGGTGAGTCTAACCCTAGGTCCATAGATGAGAGGGACACTAGTTATCAGGGGTGTGTCACGGTGGACTAGTTCTTATTAACACTTTTATATTTTTGGGATTCTCGACAAGGCGAGCAAAATAAATTGTGATTTATTTCCTTGATAGACAAACAAACGACAACCTCAGAGTACACTTAATAAACACTTACTGGGATGGGGAAACAAAATAAATTGTCCTTTGAACGAAAGATGTAAAAACAAAGTCTCTGGGTTAAAATCCTTTTGGCTAGGGCGCAACTTTCCTGCCCAATATCTCGGCCAAATGTAAAAAGTTCATTCTGGTTTGTTGGGGTTCGTTCCGAGATCCCCAGCGCTAACGAATTCCTGAAGTAGGGGTACATCCTTGGTTACGATGTTTTAACCCCTTGTGTTCTGCAACCGCTGCCGCTGTACTTGTACAGGATCTTGTACCGCGCTTGAAGAAATCATGAATCACATAGGGGATAGCTCGGCAGGCAGGTTTATAGGGTTGACAGTCCTATCCCTAACATATGTGCACAATCCCCTCCGTGGGAACATTTAACCCACCAATCCCCGATTTGCCCGAAGTTTGACGAACGGGCAAAAAGGGCTTTCCGGTTTGCAGAGTGCATGTGCCAGCTTGACACCTAGGTGGTTTACCATACCGGGGGTCCACCCCATACCTGGCGACTCTCAGTCTGGGGTTTGGTTCCAAAGTGTGAATGGCTCATGCCGAGTACCGGGATCTGGCACTCAGCAACATCCCGGCCATTTTCACACTTTGTATCTCTTAGGCTTTTCAACCCTGTACTTCACTATACTCGGAGTCTCCCACTTAGCAGGGGCTCTTAGAAGTACTAAGAGAAAAATACCCTCAGCTCATTCACCCTTTGCATATTTGCATACTAAAGGATTTTTCCCGGGCTCACAGAAAAAAGCTTTCCTACCTGCACATTTAAAGCCAACAGTAAAATACATTGTGTTCTGTTTGTGCCACCGGAATAAACTTTATATGTGGGTGCATGGTTTCTTTATTCTGAGCTGCACTCCAAAAATCAGAGTGCTAGCTCCCTCCGTTCACAAGTTAGTGTACTTAATTGAAAGGGCTATGATGTGAGGTCCATAGTTAACCTACTTCCAAGTCAATATATTTCCCCCCTTTCAATTTAAGACGCTAACAAGGAAAGAGATTACATTTTGACAGAATCCACTTCAGTTTAAACCGCCAGCCACTTATTCAATTGGCCTTGCGGTTACGAGGTCTAGTGCTTAGAAATGGATACCTATCTTCAAATCGGCCCTCCCATACACAGCCACGCGTCTTCAATCTGCGCTTGGTTCAGCGCTCACAACGCCATCTTGTGTCTGAAATGCTAACAGCACACTTTGTATTCATTCTTATTACCAGTCAGGGAATAGACTGCAAAACGGGGACAATAAAGGGGGTGCAGGGGAAAACACATCAGGGTAATGCACATGCATTTAACCCCTTCACTCCCAATGCGATATAGGGTTAATCAGCTGGGTATAGTGCCTTTATTAATGGCCTGATTAACCCTTTCATCGCCACCGTGTGAAAGCCATTTAAATAAGATGGTTGTGTAAATACAGGCCATCCTGGCAAACTGTCACCTCCTGAGACAGAGCGGCCCCAGCACTGCAGGAGCTTTGCATGACAACTAAGCAAGATGGCGGTTTTGTCGCACATGCCCAGTGCCACGCTGAAGCTAGAGGTGCCAGGTTTCACAAACCTGGCAAAGTGTGTGAGTGGCTAGAGATGAAGTTCTCACACTGCGGATTGGCTGTAATACTACAGGGATGACTTTGAAAAGGTTATAAAAAAAAGTGAGCAGCCAGCCCAGGGAGCAGCCAGCCCAGGGAGCAGGTTTTCCCCAGTGAGCAGACAGCCCAGGGAGCAGGTTTCCCCCAGTGAGCAGCCAGCCCAGGGAGCAGGTTTTCCCCAGTGAGCAGACAGCCCAGAGAGCAGGTTTTCCCCAGTGATTCAATGGGATTCAATGTTTTTGCCAAGATTTCCAAGTTCTCAAGATCCTAAGTCCTAGGAGTTCTAAGTGACTCCAAGGCCATAGAAGCCTTGCGCAGACAGCAAGGAAACAGGTACTGGACTTTAAGCAGAACATTTCCTACAGTAAGTCAGACTTTCAGCACCATTTGGAGTGAAAAGTGCGGGAGCTGCTGGAGGCTCGGGCTGATTTGATCTTGTAACAGGGTGAATAAACGTCACCAGCACTATGCCTGGCAGACCTATGTTTAAGTCTGTAGTGCAGCAGTGACAGGGTGAATAAACGTCACCAGCCCTATGCCTGGCAGACTTATGTTTAAGTCTGTAGTGCAGCAGTGACAGGGTTAACATTCAGCTGGGAAGGGTTTGTCAATTAGTCTGGTCCCAGCTGCCGCATCAAGGAGCTTTAAAAACCCCAGGCTGCGCACACACATGCAGCCTGTCTGACCCAGTGAGAGATACTGAGGGAAAACTACTGCTAAGGTGTGTCTTCACTATGCATTTTTGATGCACTGTTTTGCTATACTGTTACCCTGGACTTTGAACAGTCCCTGTTGGGAAAGGGCAAAGCCCTTCTCAGGACTTATTCTCTGTTTGCTCTATATGCTGAAAAGAAGCTGTTTTGTTTTTGTGTGCCATATTTTTAAGGCTCAATAAATAAGCCTTTTCAAGAAACCCACATGTGGTTGCATGTACCCTGCAACATATGGTGTCAGAAGTGGGGTGTCCGGAGGCCCCTGCAGTTGAAGGGCCACACACAAAAAAAAAAAAAAAATGGAAGAATGTTTTAAAAAGTTTCTGTGCGAGCAGACCAGACAGCAGGGACTGTTAATGCAGGAGCAGGCCAGACAGCAGGGACTGTTAATGCAGGAGCAGGCCAGACAGCAGGGACTGTTAATGCAGGAGCAGGCCAGACAGCAGGGACTGTTAATGCAGGAGCAGGCCAGACAGCAGGGACAGTTAATGCAGGAGCAGGCCAGACAGCAGAGACTGTTAATGCAGGAGCAGGCCAGACAGCAGGGACTGTTAATGCAGGAGCAGGCCAGACAGCAGGTACTGTTAATGCAGGAGCAGGCAAGACAGCAGGGACTGTTAATGCAGGAGCAGGCCAGACAGCAGGGACTGTTAATGCAGGAGCAGGCCAGACAGCAGGGATTGTTAATGCAGGAGCAGGCCAGACAGCAGGGACTGTTAATGCAGGAGCAGGCCAGACAGCAGGGACTGTTAATGCAGGAGCAGGCCAGACAGCAGGGACTGTTAATGCAGGAGCAGGCCAGACAGCAGGGACTGTTAATGCAGGAGCAGGCCAGACAGCAGGGACTGTTAATGCAGGAGCAGGCCAGACAGCAGGGACTGTTAATGCAGGAGCAGGCCCAACTACAGTCAGAGAGAGATGAAAGACTATTGCAGCAGCAAACCCAGCTCCTAACCCAGCAGCAGGCAGCACAGGATGAGCGGATGGCCAGGTTGCTGACCCAATTCCAAGGGTCTGCCAGTCCAGAACTTGCGAACAAACCCCCCGGTCCTCCTGAGGAAAATGGCTCAGAACGAGGATCCAGAGGCTTTTCTACTGACATTTGACAGGTGTGTCATGTCTGTTATACTATACTAACCGAGGTGTCTGATAGCGCTCACAGGTGTCCTTGTGACGGTCGGGGGAGCCAGCCTCCCATAATAAAGGTGAAGCCCGGCTGGCTGCCCCAATACGGCGTAGTGGCCGCCTGTGTGAGGCTTGTTTTGGCCGCTGTAAGTAATGTTTTGTGTAACTGTGACGGTGAGGGGGTAACCTGGCTCACAAATAATGGTCAAGCCCACTTGGTTGCCCCTGAGTCATGTGGTGGGGTCCTAGAGTGTAAGCTCTTGGACCCGGCTGTTGTGTATGTATTGATATGCATTGTATGAGAATAGGCGACAATAAAGAATGTTTGTGTTTTTGCCTTTCCAGCAGGGGTGCCAGCGAGCAGAGATTGCGGGACTATGAGTTTCAGGGGGGGGGGGGGGTTGTAGAGAAAGTCTTTACAGATTGTGACTATATAGCGGGGTCCCCGAGTTACTGGATACCCCAAACATTTAGCCGGGAATCAGGTGAGATTCTTGGATAAATTGAAGCACAATGCTACGGTCAAAATCCTACCCTGGAAACTTTCTTGCAACTCACCGACAGAACTGGAATCAGTGCCCGCCCAGCTTTAGCACTTCACCGGCAAATCGGTGATAGGCTGGCAGAGAAATTCCCACACTGATTGGTTATAGTGTTTTGTGAATGGGACTGAAACTCCTATAATAAACCCTGCATCCAATCAGGACGTCAGATTGTAAGCGCCAAGACAGCAGCGGCAAATTCAATATCCCAAAAAGACGCTCTGTGAGAAATAGACGCGAGGCGGCTTCAGAGATTTCAAGGCAAGACATTGTCTAAGTACTGCTTTTCAGGGGCCAAGTTCTGAAAACAGAACGTGGCGGTCCCGTCTGGGACTGTGCTGAAGCGAGTTCCAGGACTTTGTGAGAACCTCCCGGTCATTGGAAGGACTTGTAAAGACTGTGTCTTCTGAGCCATTGTACCTAGGAAAGATTAGTTTGATAGCCCAGACCCCCAGTAAGTGTGTTCTCTCCTGTATTTTGTAATCCATTTGTGCGTACGTCTGTTTCTAAGGAATACACGCGATTTATTTTATTCCTCGGTTTTGCTCAGGGATATGATCCCGGTATTAAGGTGTTAAAAGACCTGGCCTCCTGTGACAGTAACCCCTTCCAGGACAGAGCGAATCTCTGTCTGATGTCTGGGAGGGGGAACACTGTATAAAATGGGGGCTGGGGATTGTACATTACAGGAAAGCCCTTTTATCCCCCCTGTTAGGGTGTAGCATGTTCCCCATACAGTCTGTAAGGCAGCCAGTACTGTACATTACGTTATAAGCATTTCTCTGTATGCAGACCCAGTCATTCACTTGGCTGAGCTGCTTACATAGAAATGCCGGATCGGGACAGAGGGCTGGGGGAGGCATGGAGAGTGGGGAAGGGGTGAGTATCAGGTCCCGGGACGGGCTCCCAGCGGGGTAGAGACCTTGTTCCCCGCAGACACTGAGGCGCTTCCCAGCGAGAGGCCAGTTGGAATGATTGTGCTCTGGGTGCAGGGATTGTGTATCTGCTATGCGTGTTCTGGGAACCCTGGGACCCTCTGCACTGATGGAGGTCCTCGTGTTCCCAGAACCCACCCGGGTATCAGAGTAACATTGTGTAAATGGAGTCAGTGACTCCCATAGTGGGTGGGCAGTATCCCAGGTATAAGAGCGTGGCTTTTGGGTTGGGCCCCTAGTGGTTCTGGGGGGGTAACTACTCTGCTAGCAAGGGATGTTTTGGGCACATTTTTGCCCTAGCCCGGGCAGGGACACATTGGCGGTCAGCAGGACCGCGGCACGTACCCAGAGGCGGAGTCTGGATAGACTCAGTATACCGTGTCCCTCTGTTTTGCGTACCGATTGTTTGGCGCTCCAGCGTGACCAGACCTCTCCATGACGGACGTCCGTCACATGGTATATCTCACCCGCGCTGTACCTGTCCTGTGCCCGCGCTGTACCTGCCCTGTGCCCGCGCTGTACCTGTCCTGCGCCCGCGCTGTACCTGTCCTGCGCCCACGCTGTACCTGCCCTGTGCCCGCGCTGTACCTGCCCTGTGCCCGCGCTGTACCTGCCCTGTGCCCGCGCTGTACCTGCCCTGTGCCCGCGCTGTACCTGTCCTGCGCCCGCGCTGTACCTGCCCTGTGCCCGCGCTGTACCTGTCCTGTGCCCGCGCTGTACCTGTCCTGTGCCCGCGCTGTACCTGTCCTGTGCCCGCGCTGTACCTGTCCTGTGCCCGCGCTGTACCTGTCCTGTGCCCGCGCTGTACCTGTCCTGTGCCCGCGCTGTACCTGCCCTGCGCCCGCGCTGTACCTGCCCTGTGCCCGCGCTGTACCTGTCCTGTGCCCGCGCTGTACCTGTCCTGTGCCCGCGCTGTACCTGTCCTGTGCTGTACCTGTCCTGTGCCCGCGCTGTACCTGTCCTGTGCCCGCCCTGTACCTGTCCTGTGCTCGCGCTGTACCTGTCCTGTGCCCGCGCTGTACCTGTCCTGTGCCCGCGCTGTACCTGCCCTGCGCCCGCGCTGTACCTGCCCTGCGCCCGCGCTGTACCTGCCCTGTGCCCGCGCTGTACCTGTCCTGCGCCCGCGCTGTACCTGCCCTGTGCCCGCGCTGTACCTGTCCTGTGCCCGCGCTGTACCTGTCCTGTGCCCGCGCTGTACCTGTCCTGTGCCCGTGCTGTACCTGTCCTGTGCCCGCGCTGTACCTGCCCTGTGCCCGCGCTGTACCTGTCCTGTGCCCGCGCTGTACCTGTCCTGTGCCCGCGCTGTACCTGTCCTGTGCCCGCGCTGTACCTGTCCTGTGCCCGCACTGTTCCTGTTCTTTTCTGTACCTCTTCTCTATGTTCTGTACCTGTGCCCGGATGTTCGGTACTTTACCTGTGTTCTGTACCTCTTCTCCGTGGTCTGCACCTGTCCCTGTGATATGTACCGGTTCCCCAGGTTCTGTATCTGTTCCCTGTGTTCTGTACCTGTTTTGTACTGGTTCCCCAGGTTCTGTACATGTTACTCTGGTTCTGTACCGGTTCCCCAGGTTCTGTATCTGTTCCCCAGGTTCTGTACATGTTACTCTGGTTCTGTACCGGTTCCCCAGGTTCTGTATCTGTTCCCTGTGTTCTGTACCGGTTCCTCAGGTTCTGTATCTGTTCCCTGTGTTCTGTACCGGTGCCCCAGGTTCTGTATCTGTTCCCTGTGTTCTGTATCTGTTCTGTACCGGTTCCCCGGGTTCTGTATCCCTTTCCCGTGTTCTGTATCTGTTCTGTACCGGTTCCCCAGGTTCTGTATCTCTTTCCCGTGTTCTGTACCTGTTTTGTACCGGTTCTCCAGGTTCTGTACATGTTACTCTGGTTCTGTACCGGTTCCCCAGGTTCTGTACATGTTACTCTGGTTCAGTACCGGTACCCCGGGTTCTGTACCTGTTTTCCAGGTTCTGTACATATTACTCTGGTTCTGTGCCTGTTCCCCAGTGTTCTGTACATGTTACTCTGGTTCTGTACCGGTTCCCCAGGTTCTGTGCCTGTTCCCCAGTGTTCTGTACATGTTACTCTGGTTCTGTACCGGTTCCCCAGGTTCTGTACCTGTTCCCAGTGTTCTGTAAATGTTACTCTGGTTCTGTACCGGTTCCCCAGGTTCTGTACCTGTTACTCTGGTTCTGTACCTGTTACTCTGATTCTGTACCGGTTCCCCAGGTTCTGTGCCTTTTCTCCAGGTTCTGCACATGTTACTCTGGTTCTGACCTGTTCCCCGGGTTCTGTACCTGTTACTCTGGTTCTGACCCGGTTCCCCAGGTTCTGTACATGTTACTCTGGTTCTGTACCTGTTCCCCAGGTTCTGTACCTGTTCCCAGTGTTCTGTACATGTTACTCTGGTTCTGTACCGGTTCCCCAGGTTCTGTACCGGTTCCCCAGGTTCTGTACCGGTTCCCCAGGTTCTGTACCGGTTCCCCAGGTTCTGTACCTGTTCCCAGTGTTCTGTACCTGTTCCCCAGGTTCTGTACCGGTTCCCAATGTTCTGTACATGTTACTCTGGTTCTGTACCGGTTCCCAATGTTCTGTACATGTTACTCTGGTTCTGTACCGGTTCCCCAGGTTCTGTGCCTGTTCCCCAGTGTTCTGTACATGTTACTCTGGTTCTGTACCGGTTCCCCAGGTTCTGTACCTGTTCCCAGTGTTCTGTAAATGTTACTCTGGTTCTGTACCGGTTCCCCAGGTTCTGTACCTGTTACTCTGGTTCTGTACCTGTTACTCTGGTTCTGTACCGGTTCCCCAGGTTCTGTGCCTTTTCTCCAGGTTCTGCACATGTTACTCTGGTTCTGACCTGTTCCCCGGGTTCTGTACCTGTTACTCTGGTTCTGACCCGGTTCCCCAGGTTCTGTACATGTTACTCTGGTTCTGTACCGGTTCCCCAGGTTCTGTACCTGTTCCCAGTGTTCTGTACATGTTACTCTGGTTCTGTACCGGTTCCCCAGGTTCTGTACCGGTTCCCCAGGTTCTGTACCTGTTACTCTGGTTCTGTACCGGTTCCCCAGGTTCTGTACCTGTTCCCAGTGTTCTGTACCTGTTACTCTGGTTCTGTACCGGTTCCCCAGGTTCTGTACCTGTTCCCAGTGTTCTGTACATGTTACTCTGGTTCTGTACCAGTTCCCCAGGTTCTGTACCTGTTACTCTGGTTCTGTACCGGTTCCCCAGGTTCTGTACCGGTTCCCCAGGTTCTGTACCAGTTCCCCAGGTTCTGTACCTGTTACTCTGGTTCTGTACCGGTTCCCCGGGTTCTGTACCGGTTCCCCAGGTCCTGTACCGGTTCCCCGGGTTCTGTACCGGTTCACCAGGTTCTGTACTGGTTCCCCAGGTTCTGTACCTGTTCCCTGGGTTCTGTACCGGTTCCCCGGGTTCTGTACATGTTACTCTGGTTCTCTACCTGTTCCCCGGGTTCTGTACCGGTTCCCCGGGTTCTGTACCGGTTCCCCGGGTTCTGTATCGGTTCCCCGGGTTCTGTACCTGTTTGCAGGGCTCTCACTGCAGCGTCAGTCTCAGTTTGGAAGATTTCTTTCACTTTGCCTTTGAAGTACTCGGCGTTCGTGGCTCTTGCCGTGGCTCTTGCCGTGGATGGAAGCTCTGTGCTGGGACGATGCTCCTGGTGTATACTAACAGCAGGGGAGCAAGAGTCAGTATAACATGCACAAAACACCCACCGCAGGGTGACACGGAGACACAGGGACACGGGGACACGGGGACACAGACAGAAGGGACACAGGGACCTTCAGTGTGACATGGACAAGAGCTCTGTGATCCATGTCCTTCTCAACCACACGGGGACACGGGGACACGGGGACACGGAGACAGGGACACAGGGACAGAGAGACACAGGGACAGAGAGACACAGGGACAGAGAGACACAGGAACAGAGAGACACACAGGAACAGAGAGACACACAGGGACAGAGAGACACACAGGGACAGAGAGACACACAGGGACAGAGAGACACACAGGGACAGTGAGACACAGGGACAGAGAGACACACAGGGACAGAGAGACACACAGGGACAGAGAGACACACAGGGACACAGAGACACACAGGGACACAGAGACACACAGGGACACAGAGACACACAGGGACACAGAGACACACAGGGACACAGAGACACACAGGGACACAGAGACACACAGGGACACAGAGACACACAGGGACACAGAGACACACAGGGACACAGAGATACACAGGGACACAGAGACACACAGGGACACAGAGATACACAGGGACACAGAGACACAGGGACAGAGAGACACAGGGACAGAGAGACACAGGGACACAGGGACACAGAGACACAGGGACAGAGAGACACAGGGACACAGGGACACAGAGACACAGGGACAGAGAGACACAGGGACAGAGAGACACAGGGACACAGGGACACAGAGACACAGGGACAGAGAGACACAGGGACAGAGAGACACAGGGACAGAGAGACACAGGGACAGAGAGAAACAGGGACAGAGAGACACAGGGACAGAGGCACAGGGACAGAGAGGCACAGGGACAGAGAGACACAGGGACAGAGAGACACAGGGACAGAGAGACACAGGGACAGAGAGACACAGGGACAGAGAGACACAGGGACAGAGAGACACAGGGACAGAGAGGCACAGGGACAGAGAGGCACAGGGACAGAGAGGCACAGGGACAGAGAGACACAGGGACAGAGAGACACAGGGACAGAGAGACACAGGCACAGAGAGACACAGGGACAGAGATACACAGGGACAGAGAGACACAGGGACACAGATACACAGGGACACAGAGACTCACAGGGACACAGAGACACACAGGGACACAGAGATACACAGGGACACAGAGATACACAGGGACACAGAGATACACAGGGACACAGAGATACACAGGGACACAGAGATACACAGGGACACAGAGATACACAGGGACACAGAGATACACAGGGGCACAGAGATACACAGGGACACAGAGACACGGGAACAGAGAGACACGGGAACAGAGAGACACGGGGACAGAGAGACACGGGGACAGAGAGACTCGGGGACAGAGAGACACGGGGACAGAGAGACACGGGGAAAGAGAGACACAGGGAAAGAGAGACACAGGGACACAGAGACACAGGGACAGAGAGACACAGGGACAGAGAGACACAGGGACAGAGAGACACAGGGACACAGATACACAGGGACAGAGAGACACAGGGACAGAGAGACACAGGGACAGAGAGACACAGGGAACGAGAGACACAGGGAGACAGAGATACACAGGGACACAGAGATACACAGGGACACAGAGATGCACAGGGACACAGAGACACGGGGACACAGAGACACGGGGACAGAGAGACACGGGGACAGAGAGACACAGGGACACAGAGACACAGGGACAGAGAGACACGGGGACAGAGAGACACGGGGACAGAGAGACACAGAGACACAGGGACAGAGAGACACAGGGACAGAGAGACACAGGGACAGTGAGACACAGGGACAGAGAGACACAGGGACAGAGAGACACAGGGACAGAGAGACACAGGGACAGAGAGACACAGGGACAGAGAGACACAGGGACAGAGGGACACAGACACAGAGGGACACACAGAGACAGAGACAGAGGGATACAGACACAGAAGGACACACAGAGACAGAGACAGAGGGACACACAGAGAAAGAGACAGAGGGACAGACAGAGACAGAGGGACACAGACACAGAGGGACACAGACACAGAGGGACACACAGAGACAGAGACAGAGGGACACAGACACAGAGGGACACACAGAGACAGAGACACACAGACACAGAGGGACACAGACACAGAGGGACACAGACACAGAGGGACACACAGAGACAGAGACAGAGGGACACAGAGACAGACACAGAGGGACACAGACACAGACACAGAGACAGAGGGACACACAGAGACAGACACAAAGGGACACAGACACAGACACAGACACAGAGGGACACAGACACAGAGACAGAGGGACACAGACACAGAGGGACACAGAGACAGAGACAGAGGGACACAGACACAGAGGGACACACAGAGACAGAGGGACACAGACACAGAGGGACACACAGAGACAGAGGGACACAGAGGGGGACACAGAGACAGAGGGACACAGAGAGGGACACAGAGAGGGACACAGAGGGGGACACAGAGAGGGACACAGAGGGGGACACAGAGACAGAGACAGAAATGGCTGAATAAGTCTGACCTCTACTTCAGGGAGACACAGGAGGTACCTCTGGCCCATCAAGTATTTTCCCTGCACCCCAGTGACACGGTGACTCCCTGCAACTTCCTGTGCCCCCTGCTATGTTACTCCCTGTGACTTCCTGCAACTCCCTGTGCCCCCGGCTATGTTACTCCCTGTGACTCCCTGCAACTTCCTGTGCCCCCTGCTGTTACTCCCTGTGACTCCCTGCAACTTCCTGTGCCCCCTGCTATGTTACTCCCTGTGACTCCCTGCAACTTCCTGTGCCCCCTGCTATGTTACTCCCTGTGACTCCCTGCGCCCCCTGCTATGTTAATCCCTGTGACTCCCTGCAACTTCCTGTGCCCCCTGCTATGTTACTCCCTGCAACTTCCTGTGCCCCCTGCTATGTTACTCCCTGCAACTTCCTGTGCCCCCTGCTATGTTACTCCCTGTGACTCCCTGCAACTTCCTGTGCCCCCTGCTATGTTACTCCCTGTGACTCCCTGCAACTTCCTGTGCCCCCTGCTATGTTACTCCCTGTGACTCCCTGCAACATCCTGTGCCCCCGGCTATGTTACTCCCTGTGACTCCCTGCAACTTCCTGTGCCCCCTGCTATGTTACTCCCTGTGACTCCCTGCAACTCCCTGTGCCCCCTGCTATGTTTCTCCCTGTGACTCCCTGCAACTTCCTGTGCCCCCTGCTATGTTACTCCCTGTGACTCCCTGCAACTTCCTGTGCCCCCTGCTATGTTACTCCCTGTGACTCCCTGCTATGTTACTCCCTGTGACTCCCTGCGCCCCCTGCTATGTTACTCCCTGTGACTCCCTGCAACTTCCTGTGCCCCCTGCTATGTTACTCCCTGTGACTCCCTGCGCCCCCTGCTATGTTACTCCCTGTGACTCCCTGCAACTTCCTGTGCCCCCTGCTATGTTACTCCCTGTGACTCCCTGCGCCCCCTGCTATGTTACTCCCTGTGACTCCCTGCGCCCCCTGCTATGTTACTCCCTGTGACTCCCTGCAACTCCCTGTGCCCCCTGCTATGTTACTCCCTGTGACTCCCTGCAACTTCCTGTGCCCCCTGCTATGTTACTCCCTGTGACTCCCTGCGCCCCCTGCTATGTTACTCCCTGTGACTCCCTGCAACTTCCTGTGCCCCCTGCTATGTTACTCCCTGAGACTCCCTGCAACTTCCTGTGCCCCCTGCTATGTTACTCCCTGTGACTCCCTGCAACTTCCTGTGCCCCCTGCTATGTTACTCCCTGCAACTCCCTGTGCCCCCTGCTATGTTACTCCCTGTGACTCCCTGCAACTCCCTGTGCCCCCTGCTATGTTACTCCCTGTGACTCCCTGCAACTTCCTGTGCCCCCTGCTGTTACTCCCTGTGACTCCCTGCAACTCCCTGTGCCCCCTGCTATGTTACTCCCTGTGACTCCCTGCAACTTCCTGTGCCCCCTGCTGTTACTCCCTGTGACTCCCTGCAACTTCCTGTGCCCCCGGCTATGTTACTCCCTGTGACTCCCTGCAACTTCCTGTGCCCCCTGCTATGTTACTCCCTGTGACTCCCTGCAACTTCCTGTGCCCCCTGCCCTGTGACTCCCTGTTCCCCTGCCTTGTGACTCCCTGTGCCCCCTACCATGTGACTCCCTGTGACCCTTGCCTTGTGACTCCCTGTGCCCCCTGCCCTGTGACAATCTTCCTGTGCCCCCTGCCCTGTGACTCCCTGTGCCCACTTACCTGTAACTCCCTGTGCCCCCTACTCTGTGATTTCCTGTGACCCCCGCCCTGAAACGGTCCCCCTGTGCCACTGCCCCGTGACTCCCTGTGTCCCCTGTCTTGTGAATCCCTGTGCCCCCTGTCCTGTGCCCCCTGCCTTGTGACTCACTGTGCCCCTGCCCTGTGACTACCTGTGCCCCTGCCCTTTAACTCCCTGTGCCCCCTGCCCTGTGACTCCCTGTGCCCCCTGCCCTGCGACTCCCTGTGCTCCCTGCCCTGTGACTCCCTGTGCCCCCTGCCCTGTGACTCCCTGTGCCCCCTGCCCTGTACAGTTCACGGGTAGTTACCGCTGTTTGCATTGGTTTCTGTTTGTTTCTTGCACACAGACGGCCTGGATTTTGCCCCTGCTTGGGGCTTGTCTGGCCTGGATTTTGCCCCTGCTTGGGGCTTGTCTGGCCTGGATTTTGCCCCTGCTTGGGGCTTGTCTGGTCTGGATTTTGCCCCTCCCGGGGATGGTGTCTTTTTTTCCATTGCGGGGGTCTCTCTCCGCTTTGGAGGGGGTCTCCTTAGATGCTTTTGCCTGCCCTGAAGGTTTTCATGCCCTGGCTGGTGGTATTTCTGGGGCAGTAACTTGATCTTTTTGTACCCCAGCCGGGGGTGACTCCTGAGCAGTTTCTGCCCCTCGGCGGGTGTCCACCCTGGTCTGCAGGGGTCTCCCTCTGTTCCCCAGTGCTGGGCGCGGGGCTGGCATCGGTCCCCGCTGAGTGTCACAGAATGGGACGGACACACAGTCTGTGTACAGGTAACACAGTGTACAGGTAACAGTTACCTGGAGACCAGGCTGGGCTGACACTACTCATTGTGACATTTGGGAGAGAGAGAGGGGGGGGGAGAGACACAGAAAGAGGGGGGCGTGGGGGAGGGAGAGACAGAGAGAGAGGGGGGGGAGAGGGAGGGGGGCGGGGGAGTGAGAGAGACACAGAAAGATAGGGGGGGCGTGGGAGGGAGGGAGAGAGAGAGGAGGGCGGGGAAGGGAGAGAGGGAGGGAGGAGGGGGGCAGGGGAGGGAGAGAGACACAGAGAGAGGGGGCGCGGGGGAGAGAGAGAGAGGGAGGGTGGAGGGGGCGGGGGAGGGAGACAGAGGGAGGGTGGAGGGGGCGGGGGAGGGAGAGAGACGTAGAGAGGAGGGGGCGGAGAAGGGAGACAGAGAGAGAGAGGGAGGGAGGAGGGGGACGGGGGAGTGAGAGACACAGAGACAGAGGGGGTGGAGGGAGGGAGGGGGAGGGAGAGAGACACAGTGTGAGAGAGGGGGGAGAGATGCAGAAAGAGAGTTGGGGCGAGGGAGGGAGAGAGACACAGAGAGATAGGGAGCGCGGGGGAGGGAGACAGAGAGAGAGGGAGGAGGGGGGAGGGGGAGAAACAGACAGAGGGAGGAGGGGGAGAGAGAGAGAGGGAGGGAGGAGGGGGGAGGGGTAGAGACAGACAGGGGTAAGGCGGGGGAGGGAGAGAGACACAGAGAGAGGAGGGGGCGGAGGAGGGAGAGAGACACACAGAGAGAGAGAGAAGTGGGGTGGGGGAGGGAGAGAGACACAGAGAGAGAGGGGGGCGCGGGAGAGAGAGAGACAGAGAGAGGGAAGGAGGAGGGTGGGGCAGGGGAGGGAGAGAGAGAGACAGAGAGGGGGGGTGGGGGAGGGAGAGAGACACAGAGGGAGGAGGGGGCGTGGGAGGGAAAGAGGGAGGGGAGGGAGAGAGACACAGAGAGAGAGGGGTGAGGTGGGGGAGGGAGAGACAAAGAGAGACGAGGGGGGCGGGGGTGTGAGAGAGACAGAAAGATAGGGGGGTGCGGGGGAGGGAGAGAGAGAGAGAGGAAGGAGGAGGGCGGGGAAGGGAGAGAGGGAGGAGGGGGCAGGGGAGGGAGAGAGACACAGAGAGAGAGAGGTGGGCGCGGGGGAGAGAGAGAGAGACAGAGAGAGGGGGGGGGAGAGAGTCAGAGGAGACATTCACTGTGTATCTCTGTCCTAGAGGAGACCTGCACTTTGTATCTCTGTCCCAGAGGAGACCTGCACTTTGTATCTCTGTCCCAGAGGAGACCTGCACTGTGTATCTCTGTCCCAGAGGAGACCTGCACTGTGTGTCTCTGTCCCAGAGGAGACCTGCACTGTGTGTCTCTGTCCCAGAGGAGACCTGCACTGTGTGTCCCTGCCCCAGAGGAGACCTGCACCGTGTATCTCTGTCCCAGAGGAGACCTGCACTGTGTGTCTCTGTCCCAGAGGAGACCTGCACCGTGTATCTCTGTCCCAGAGGGGACCTGCACTTTGTATCTCTGTCCCAGAGGAGACCTGCACTTTGTATCTCTGTCCCAGAGGAGACCTGCACTTTGTATCTCTGTCCCAGAGGAGACCTGCACTGTGTATCTCTGTCCCAGAGGAGACCTGCACTTTGTATCTCTGTACCAGAGGAGACCTGCACTGTGTATCTCTGTCCCAGAGGAGACCTGCACTGTGTATCTCTGTCCCAGAGGGGACCTGCACTTTGTATCTCTGTCCCAGAGGAGACCTGCACTGTGTATCTCTGTCCCAGAGGAGACCTGCACTTTGTATCTCTGTCCCAGAGGAGACCTGCACTGTGTATCTCTGTCCCAGAGGAGACCTGCACTTTGTATCTCTGTCCCAGAGGAGACCTGCCCTGTGTATCTCTGTCCCAGAGGAGACCTGCACTGTGTATCTCTGTCCCAGAGGAGACCTGCACTGTGTATCTCTGTCCCAGAGGGGCCCTGCACTTTGTATCTCTGTCCCAGAGGAGACCTGCACTGTGTATCTCTGTCCCAGAGGAGACCTGCACTGTGTATCTCTGTCCCAGAGGGGACCTGCACTTTGTATCTCTGTCCCAGAGGAGACCTGCACTGTGTATCTCTGTCCCAGAGGAGACCTGCACTGTGTATCTCTGTCCCAGAGGGGACCTGCACTTTGTATCTCTGTCCCAGAGGGGACCTGCACTGTGTATCTCTGTCCCAGAGGAGACCTGCACTGTGTATCTCTGTCCCAGAGGGGACCTGCACTTTGTATCTCTGTCCCAGAGGGGACCTGCACTGTGTGTCTCTGTCCCAGAGGAGACCTGCACTTTGTATCTCTGTCCCAGAGGAGACCTGCACTGTGTGTCTCTGTCCCAGAGGAGACCTGCACTGTGTATCTCTGTCCCAGAGGAGACCTGCACTTGGTATCTCTGTCCCAGAGGAGACCTGCACTGTGTGTCTCTGTCCGAGAGGAGACCTGCACTGTGTATCTCTGTCCCAGAGGAGACCTGCACTGTGTATCTCTGTCCCAGAGGAAACCTGCACTGTTTATCTCTGTCCTAGAGGAGACCTGCACTGTGTATCTCTGTCCCAGAGGGGACCTGCACTTTGTATCTCTGTCCCAGAAGAGACCTGCACTGTGTATCTCTGTCCTAGAGGAGACCTGCACTGTGTATCTCTGTCTGAGAGGAGACCTGCACTGTGTATCTCTGTCCCAGAGGAGACCTGCAATGTGTATCTCTGTCCCAGAGGAGACCTGCACTGTGTACCTCTGTCCCAGAGGAGACCTGCACTGTGTATCTCTGTCCCAGAGGAGACCTGCACTGTGTATCTCTGTCCCAGAGGAGACCTGCACTGTGTATCTCTGTCCTAGAGGAGACCTGCACTCTGTATCTCTGTCCTAGAGGAGACCTGCACTGTGTATCTCTGTCACAGAGGAGACCTGCACTGTGTATCTCTGTCACAGAGGAGACCTGCACTGTGTATCTCTGTCCCAGAGGAGACCTGCACTGTGTATCTCTGTCCTAGAGGAGACCTGCACTGTGTATCTCTGTCCCAGAGGAGACCTGCACTGTGTATCTCTGTCCTAGAGGAGACCTGCACTGTGTATCGCTGTCCCAGAGGAGACCTGCACTGTGTATCTCTGTCCCAGAGGAGACCTGCACTGTGTATCTCTGTCCCAGAGGAGACCTGCACTTTGTATCTCTGTCCCAGAGGAGACCTGCACTGTGTATCTCTGTCCTAGAGGAGACCTGCACTGTGTATCTCTGTCCCAGAGGAAACCTGCACTGTGTGTCTCTGTCCCAGAGGAGACCTGCACTGTGTATCTCTGTCCCAGAGGAGACCTGCACTGTGTATCTCTGTCCCAGAGGAGACCTGCACTGTGTATCTCTGTCCCAGAGGAGACCTGCACTGTGTATCTCTATCCCAGAGGAGACCTGCACTTTGTATCTCTATCCCAGAGGAGACCTGCACTTTGTATCTCTGTCCCAGAGGAGACCTGCACTGTGTATCTCTGTCCCAGAGGAGACCTGCACTGTGTATCTCTGTCCCAGAGGAGACCTGCACTGTGTATCTCTGTCCCAGAGGAGACCTGCACTGTGTATCTCTGTCCCAGAGGAGACCTGCACTGTGTATCTCTGTCCCAGAGAAGAAGGCCTGTAAGTCTCTGAGGCAGAAATCAATGCGGTTCAGCTCAGGGGACCCCCTGCTCCCGCACACTATTATTAAAATGTACATTAATGCAGCTTCATTACCTTAGCGGCTATCCGCTACGGTAATGAATTATTGTTTATTGATATGTGTGTTTTGACAGTAGTGTAGATGTGTAGGGGGTCTCCAGAGCTGAACCGCATTGGTTTCAGGTCCGGGGACCCCCTACTTCAGGAGATACAGGCCCTGTTATGGGGTGCCGGTATCCCCTGCAGAATTGAAATGTCCCGGTCACATGACGCGGAAGCTTTAAAGTGCAGGGGATACCGGCACCCCATAACGGGGCCTGTATCTCCTGAAGTAGGGGGTCCCCGGACCTGAAACCAATGCGGTTCAGCTCCGGAGACCCCCTGCTCATGTACACTATTATTAAAATGTATTTATTTAGTGTACGATCGCCTGTAACAGCCTTGCATGGAGATGCAGAATCTCCATGCAAATGGTACATGCGGCTTTTTTTTCTATCAGCTATCGTACAGTACGTGAAGTTTCAGTGCGCTAGCAGAGGGGAAAAACATTGCACGCACGATAAGCCAGTTTTGGGCACGTCCGATAGAAAATGGGTTCAAGGCCTTAGGGAATCGCGCCTCCGGCTTCACTTTTTAACAGACGTGCAATTTTTTTGTTCAGGCCAGCGCAAAAGCTCGGAGCTTAGTGCATAACCCCCATGGTATCAAATTCTCCCGGCAGCAAAACGGAGGCAAAAAAAAACCCCCATATAGCACAAAAACGCCCATGGAAACGTTATTTTATTATTTTGACACATTTGGTTGTATTTTGCAACGTGTGTAAACATATTTATACAATCTAAGGGGTTTATCCACTAAGGACTATTGTGGGTTAACGCATCCGACTCACTCAGCGTTAACTGTCATTGACTTGAATGTATGGACAGATGGAGGGACGGACGGATGTATGGATGGACAGATAGGATGGATGGGCGTATGGAGGGGCATATCGAGGGACCGATGTATGTAGGGATGGACAGATGGACGAACGGGTGTATGGACACACAGATCGAGGGATGGACAGATGAAGGGATGGATGGCTGTAAGGATGGACAGACGGGTGTATGAATGGACAGATGGATGGACGGATAGATGGAGGGAGGGACGGATGTATTGATGGACAGATGGGGGGAGAGACGGACGGATGTATGGATGGACAGATGGACGGACAGATGTATGGATGGACAGATGGAGGGAAGGACAGATGTATGGATGAACAGATGGAGGGATGATGTATGGATGGACAGATGGAGGGATGTATGTATGTATGGAGGGACGGATAGATGGAGGGAGAGATGGATGTATGGATGGACAGATGGATGTATGGATGGACAGATGGAGGGATGGTTGGACAGATGGACGGATATATGGATGGACAGATGGAGGGACAGATGGATGAATGGATGGACAGATGGAGGGATGGTTGGAAAGATGGGTGGATGTATGTATGGACAGATGGAGTGACGGACGGATGTATGGACAGATGTATGGATGGACAGATAGGATGGATGGGCGTATGGAGGGGCATATCGAGGGACGGATATATGTAGGGATGGACAGATGGACGAACGGGTGTATGGACAGACAGATGGACGGATGGATGGATGTAAGGATGGACAGATGAAGGGATGGATGGATGTAAGGATGGACAGATGGGTGTATGGATGGACAGATGGATGGATGGATAGATGGAGGGAGGGACGGATGTATTGATGGACAGATGGGGGAGAGACGGACGGATGTATGGATGGACAGATGGACGGACAGATGTATGGATGGACAGATGGAGGGAAGGACAGATGTATGGATGGACAGATGGAGGGATGTATGTATGTATGGAGGGACGGATAGATGGAGGGAGGGATGGATGTATGGATGGACAGATGGATGTATGGATGGACAGATGGATGTATGGATGGACAGATGGATGAATGGATGGACAGATGGAGGGATGGTTGGACAGATGGGTGGATGTTTGGATGGACAGATGGAGGGATGTATGGAGGGACCGATAGATACAGTAGAGGTAGGGACAGATGTATGAGGGACGGATAGATGGAAGGAGGGATGGACGTATGAATGGGCAGATGGAGGGACGGAAAGATGGAGGGAGGGACGAACGTATGTATGGATGGACAGATTGAGGGCAGGACGGATGTATGGATGGACAGATGGAGGGACGATGTATGGATGGACAGATGGAGGGACGATGTATGGATGGACAGATGGAGAGACGGAAAGATGGAGGGAGGGACGGACGTATGTATGGATGGACAGATGGAGGGAAGGACGGATGTATGGATGGACAGATGGAGGGAAGGACGGATGTATGGATGGACAGATGGAGGGACGATATATGGATGGACAGATGGAGGGACGATGTATGGATGGACAGATGGAGAGACGGAAAGATGGAGGGAGGGACGGACGTATGTATGGATGGACAGATGGAGGGAAGGACGGATGTATGGATGGACAGATGGAGGGAAGGACGGATGTATGGATGGACAGATGGAGGGAAGGACGGATGTATGGATGGACAGATGGATAGATAGAGGAAAGAATAGGGATAACTTCCTCGAGGTGTCAGTATCAGATGAAGCGCAGACTGATACATATTCCTATGACAAGAACACCTTAGTGAATTTCATTGTGCAAAAAGCAACAACATTTGGAAAGTATTTTTGCTCTTTCCCCCTTTCTATGCTTGTTATCAGATCTCCTGGACACAGACACACAGTATGTGGTGTGACAGAACCGGAAGAGGTAGAGATCCTGAGATATATGCCCCTATTCAGAATGCTGTTGAGATATTTTCCTTATGTCAATAGGGCTCTGGGCTCCATTTAAATGAGCTCCACAGCATATTAAATAAGGGATGTGATGGAGACTGGTCTCGGAGCACATGACACGGAGCCTGGTATTATATAGCACTGGGAGAGATACAGATTGGTCTCGGTGATATATACTGTATATAGCAAAGCCTGGTATTATATAGCATTGGGAGAGATACAGATTGGTCTCAGTGATATATACTGTATATAGCAAAGCCTGGTATTATATAGCACTGGGAGAGATACAGATTGGTCTCAGTGATATATACTGTGTATAGCAAAGCCTGGTATTATATAGCATTGGAAGAGATACATATTGGTCTCAGTGATATATACTGTATATAGCAAAGCCTGGTATTATATAGCATTGGGAGAGATACAGATTGGTCTCGGTGATATATACTGTATATAGCAAAGCCTGGTATTATATAGCATTGGGAGAGATACAGATTGGTCTCAGTGATATATACTGTATATAGCAAAGCCTGGTATTATATAGCACTGGGAGAGATACAGATTGGTCTCAGTGATATATACTGTATATAGCAAAGCCTGGTATTATATAGCATTGGGAGAGATACAGATTGGTCTCAGTGATATATACTGTGTATAGCAAAGCCTGGTATTATATAGCATTGGGAGAGATACAGATTGGTCTCGGTGATATATACTGTATATAGCAAAGCCTGGTATTATATAGCATTGGGAGAGATACAGATTGGTCTCAGTGATATATACTGTATATAGCAAAGCCTGGTATTATATAGCATTGGGAGAGATACAGATTGGTCTCAGTGATATATACTGTATATAGCAAAGCCTGGTATTATATAGCATTGGGAGAGATACAGATTGGTCTCGGTGATATATACTGTATATAGCAAAGCCTGGTATTATATAGCATTGGGAGAGATACAGATTGGTCTCAGTGATATATACTGTATATAGCAAAGCCTGGTATTATATAGCACTGGGAGAGATACAGATTGGTCTCAGTGATATATACTGTATATAGCAAAGCCTGGTATTATATAGCACTGGGAGAGATACAGATTGGTCTCAGTGATATATACTGTATATAGCAAAGCCTGGTATTATATAGCACTGGGAGAGATACAGATTGGTCTCAGTGATATATACTGTATATAGCAAAGCCTGGTATTATATAGCATTGGGAGAGATACAGATTGGTCTCAGTGATATATACTGTATATAGCAAAGCCTGGTATTATATAGCACTGGGAGAGATACAGATTGGTCTCAGTGATATATACTGTATATAGCAAAGCCTAGTATTATATAGCATTGGGAGAGATACAGATTGGTCTCAGTGATATATACTGTATATAGCAAAGCCTGGTATTATATAGCACTGGGAGAGATACAGATTGGTCTCAGTGATATATACTGTATATAGCAAAGCCTGGTATTATATAGCACTGGGAGAGATACAGATTGGTCTCAGTGATATATACTGTATATAGCAAAGCCTGGTATTATATAGCACTGGGAGAGATACAGATTGGTCTCAGTGATATATACTGTGTATAGCAAAGCCTGGTATTATATAGCATTGGGAGAGATACAGATTGGTCTCGGTGATATATACTGTATATAGCAAAGCCTGGTATTATATAGCACTGGGAGAGATACAGATTGGTCTCAGTGATATATACTGTATATAGCAAAGCCTGGTATTATATAGCACTGGGAGAGATACAGATTAGTCTCAGTGATATATACTGTATATGGCAAAGCCTGGTATTATATAGCACTGGGAGAGATACAGATTGGTCTCGGTGATATATACTGTATATAGCAAAGCCTGGTATTATATAGCACTGGGAGAGATACAGATTGGTCTCAGTGATATATACTGTATATAGCAAAGCCTGGTATTATATAGCATTGGGAGAGATACAGATTGGTCTCAGTGATATATACTGTATATAGCAAAGCCTGGTATTATATAGCACTGGGAGAGATACAGATTGGTCTCAGTGATATATACTGTATATAGCAAAGCCTGGTATTATATAGCATTGGGAGAGATACAGATTAGTCTCAGTGATATATACTGTATATAGCAAAGCCTGGTATTATATAGCATTGGGAGAGATACAGATTGGTCTCAGTGATATATACTGTATATAGCAAAGCCTGGTATTATATAGCATTGGGAGAGATACAGATTGGTCTCAGTGATATATACTGTATATAGCAAAGCCTGGTATTATATAGCACTGGGAGAGATACAGATTGGTCTCAGTGATATATACTGTATATAGCAAAGCCTGGTATTATATAGCATTGGGAGAGATACAGATTGGTCTCAGTGATATATACTGTATATAGCAAAGCCTGGTATTATATAGCATTGGGAGAGATACAGATTGGTCTCGGTGATATATACTGTATATAGCAAAGCCTGGTATTATATAGCATTGGGAGAGATACAGATTGGTCTCGGTGATATATACTGTATATAGCAAAGCCTGGTATTATATAGCACTGGGAGAGATACAGATTGGTCTCAGTGATATATACTGTATATAGCAAAGCCTGGTATTATATAGCATTGGGAGAGATACAGATTGGTCTCAGTGATATATACTGTATATAGCAAAGCCTGGTATTATATAGCACTGGGAGAGATACAGATTAGTCTCAGTGATATATACTGTATATAGCAAAGCCTGGTATTATATAGCATTGGGAGAGATACAGATTGGTCTCAGTGATATATACTGTATATAGCAAAGCCTGGTATTATATAGCATTGGGAGAGATACAGATTGGTCTCGGTGATATATACTGTATATAGCAAAGCCTGGTATTATATAGCATTAGGAGAGATACAGATTGGTCTCGGTGATATATACTGTATATAGCAAAGCCTGGTATTATATAGCACTGGGAGAGATACAGATTGGTCTCAGTGATATATACTGTATATAGCAAAGCCTGGTATTATATAGCATTGGGAGAGATACAGATTGGTCTCAGTGATATATACTGTATATAGCAAAGCCTGGTATTATATAGCACTGGGAGAGATACAGATTGGTCTCAGTGATATATACTGTATATAGCAAAGCCTGGTATTATATAGCATTGGGAGAGATACAGATTGGTCTCAGTGATATATACTGTATATAGCAAAGCCTGGTATTATATAGCACTGGGAGAGATACAGATTGGTCTCAGTGATATATACTGTATATAGCAAAGCCTGTTATTATATAGCATTGGGAGAGATACAGATTAGTCTCAGTGATATATAC
Organism: Ascaphus truei; assembly: GCF_040206685.1. Lineage (NCBI taxonomy): Eukaryota > Metazoa > Chordata > Amphibia > Anura > Ascaphidae > Ascaphus > Ascaphus truei. Next base: position 6,376 of record NW_027457265.1, on the reverse strand, counting down.
TGTGTATAGCAAAGCCTGTTATTATATAGCATTGGGAGAGATACAGATTGGTCTCAGTGATATATACTGTATATAGCAAAGCCTGGTATTATATAGCATTGGGAGAGATACAGATTGGTCTCGGTGATATATACTGTATATAGCAAAGCCTGGTATTATATAGCATTGGGAGAGATACAGATTGGTCTCAGTGATATATACTGTGTATAGCAAAGCCTGGTATTATATAGCATTGGGAGAGATACAGATTGGTCTCAGTGATATATACTGTATATAGCAAAGCCTGGTATTATATAGCATTGGGAGAGATACAGATTGGTCTCAGTGATATATACTGTATATAGCAAAGCCTGGTATTATATAGCACTGGGAGAGATACAGATTGGTCTCAGTGATATATACTGTATATAGCAAAGCCTGGTATTATATAGCACTGGGAGAGATACAGATTGGTCTCAGTGATATATACTGTATATAGCAAAGCCTGGTATTATATAGCATTGGGAGAGATACAGATTGGTCTCAGTGATATATACTGTATATAGCAAAGCCTGGTATTATATAGCACTGGGAGAGATACAGATTGGTCTCAGTGATATATACTGTATATAGCAAAGCCTGGTATTATATAGCACTGGGAGAGATACAGATTGGTCTCAGTGATATATACTGTATATAGCAAAGCCTGGTATTATATAGCACTGGGAGAGATACAGATTGGTCTCAGTGATATATACTGTATATAGCAAAGCCTGGTATTATATAGCACTGGGAGAGATACAGATTGGTCTCAGTGATATATACTGTATATAGCAAAGCCTGGTATTATATAGCACTGGGAGAGATACAGATTGGTCTCAGTGATATATACTGTATATAGCAAAGCCTAGTATTATATAGCACTGGGAGAGATACAGATTGGTCTCAGTGATATATACTGTATATAGCAAAGCCTGGTATTATATAGCACTGGGAGAGATACAGATTGGTCTCAGTGATATATACTGTATATAGCAAAGCCTGGTATTATATAGCATTGGGAGAGATACAGATTGGTCTCAGTGATATATACTGTATATAGCAAAGCCTGGTATTATATAGCATTGGGAGAGATACAGATTGGTCTCAGTGATATATACTGTATATAGCAAAGCCTGGTATTATATAGCATTGGGAGAGATACATATTGGTCTCAGTGATATATACTGTATATAGCAAAGCCTGGTATTATATAGCACTGGGAGAGATACAGATTGGTCTCAGTGATATATACTGTATATAGCAAAGCCTGGTATTATATAGCATTGGGAGAGATACAGATTGGTCTCAGTGATATATACTGTATATAGCAAAGCCTGGTATTATATAGCACTGGGAGAGATACAGATTAGTCTCGGTGATATATACTGTATATAGCAAAGCCTGGTATTATATAGCATTGGGAGAGATACAGATTGGTCTCGGTGATATATACTGTATATAGCAAAGCCTGGTATTATATAGCACTGGGAGAGATACAGATTGGTCTCGGTGATATATACTGTATATGGCAAAGCCTGGTATTATATAGCACTGGGAGAGATACAGATTGGTCTCAGTGATATATACTGTATATAGCAAAGCCTGGTATTATATAGCATTGGGAGAGATACAGATTGGTCTCAGTGATATATACTGTATATAGCAAAGCCTGGTATTATATAGCACTGGGAGAGATACAGATTGGTCTCAGTGATATATACTGTATATAGCAAAGCCTGGTATTATATAGCATTAGGAGAGATACAGATTGGTCTCAGTGATATATACTGTATATAGCAAAGCCTGGTATTATATAGCATTGGGAGAGATACAGATTGGTCTCAGTGATATATACTGTATATAGCAAAGCCTGGTATTATATAGCATTGGGAGAGATACAGATTGGTCTCAGTGATATATACTGTATATAGCAAAGCCTGGTATTATATAGCACTGGGAGAGATACAGATTAGTCTCGGTGATATATACTGTATATAGCAAAGCCTGGTATTATATAGCATTAGGAGAGATACAGATTGGTCTCGGTGATATATACTGTATATAGCAAAGCCTGGTATTATATAGCATTGGGAGAGATACAGATTGGTCTCAGTGATATATACTGTATATAGCAAAGCCTGGTATTATATAGCATTAGGAGAGATACAGATTGGTCTCAGTGATATATACTGTATATAGCAAAGCCTGGTATTATATAGCACTGGGAGAGATACAGATTGGTCTCAGTGATATATACTGTATATAGCAAAGCCTGGTATTATATAGCATTGGGAGAGATACAGATTGGTCTCAGTGATATATACTGTATATAGCAAAGCCTGGTATTATATAGCATTGGGAGAGATACAGATTGGTCTCAGTGATATATACTGTATATAGCAAAGCCTGGTATTATATAGCACTGGGAGAGATACAGATTGGTCTCAGTGATATATACTGTATATAGCAAAGCCTGGTATTATATAGCATTGGGAGAGATACAGATTGGTCTCGGTGATATATACTGTGTATAGCAAAGCCTGGTATTATATAGCATTGGGAGAGATACAGATTGGTCTCAGTGATATATACTGTATATAGCAAAGCCTGGTATTATATAGCACTGGGAGAGATACAGATTGGTCTCAGTGATATATACTGTATATAGCAAAGCCTGGTATTATATAGCACTGGGAGAGATACAGATTGGTCTCAGTGATATATACTGTATATAGCAAAGCCTGGTATTATATAGCATTAGGAGAGATACAGATTGGTCTCAGTGATATATACTGTATATAGCAAAGCCTGGTATTATATAGCACTGGGAGAGATACAGATTGGTCTCAGTGATATATACTGTATATAGCAAAGCCTGGTATTATATAGCACTGGGAGAGATACAGATTGGTCTCAGTGATATATACTGTATATAGCAAAGCCTGGTATTATATAGCACTGGGAGAGATACAGATTGGTCTCAGTGATATATACTGTATATAGCAAAGCCTGGTATTATATAGCACTGGGAGAGATACAGATTGGTCTCAGTGATATATACTGTATATAGCAAAGCCTGGTATTATATAGCACTGGGAGAGATACAGATTGGTCTCAGTGATATATACTGTATATAGCAAAGCCTGGTATTATATAGCATTGGGAGAGATACAGATTGGTCTCAGTGATATATACTGTATATAGCAAAGCCTGGTATTATATAGCATTGGGAGAGATACAGATTGGTCTCGGTGATATATACTGTGTATAGCAAAGCCTGGTATTATATAGCATTGGGAGAGATACAGATTGGTCTCAGTGATATATACTGTATATAGCAAAGCCTGGTATTATATAGCACTGGGAGAGATACAGATTGGTCTCAGTGATATATACTGTATATAGCAAAGCCTGGTATTATATAGCATTGGGAGAGATACAGATTGGTCTCGGTGATATATACTGTATATAGCAAAGCCTGGTATTATATAGCATTGGGAGAGATACAGATTGGTCTCAGTGATATATACTGTATATAGCAAAGCCTGGTATTATATAGCATTGGGAGAGATACAGATTGGTCTCAGTGATATATACTGTATATAGCAAAGCCTGGTATTATATAGCACTGGGAGAGATACAGATTGGTCTCAGTGATATATACTGTATATAGCAAAGCCTGGTATTATATAGCATTGGGAGAGATACAGATTGGTCTCAGTGATATATACTGTATATAGCAAAGCCTGGTATTATATAGCACTGGGAGAGATACAGATTGGTCTCAGTGATATATACTGTATATAGCAAAGCCTGGTATTATATAGCACTGGGAGAGATACAGATTGGTCTCAGTGATATATACTGTATATAGCAAAGCCTGGTATTATATAGCACTGGGAGAGATACAGATTGGTCTCAGTGATATATACTGTATATAGCAAAGCCTGGTATTATATAGCATTGGGAGAGATACAGATTGGTCTCAGTGATATATACTGTATATAGCAAAGCCTGGTATTATATAGCACTGGGAGAGATACAGATTGGTCTCAGTGATATATACTGTATATAGCAAAGCCTGGTATTATATAGCATTGGGAGAGATACAGATTGGTCTCAGTGATATATACTGTATATAGCAAAGCCTGGTATTATATAGCACTGGGAGAGATACAGATTGGTCTCAGTGATATATACTGTATATAGCAAAGCCTGGTATTATATAGCATTGGGAGAGATACAGATTAGTCTCGGTGATATATACTGTATATAGCAAAGCCTGGTATTATATAGCACTGGGAGAGATACAGATTGGTCTCAGTGATATATACTGTATATAGCAAAGCCTGGTATTATATAGCACTGGGAGAGATAGAGATTGGTCTCAGTGATATATACTGTATATAGCAAAGCCTGGTATTATATAGCACTGGGAGAGATAGAGATTGGTCTCAGTGATATATACTGTATATAGCAAAGCCTGGTATTATATAGCATTGGGAGAGATACAGATTGGTCTCAGTGATATATACTGTATATAGCAAAGCCTGGTATTATATAGCACTGGGAGAGATAGAGATTGGTCTCAGTGATATATACTGTATATAGCAAAGCCTGGTATTATATAGCACTGGGAGAGATACAGATTGGTCTCAGTGATATATACTGTATATGGCAAAACCTGGTATTATATAGCATTGGGAGAGATACAGATTGGTCTCAGTGATATATACTGTATATAGCAAAGCCTGTATTATATAGCACTGGGAGAGATACAGATTGGTCTCAGTGATATATACTGTATATAGCAAAGCCTGGTATTATATAGCACTGGGAGAGATACAGATTGGTCTCAGTGATATATACTGTATATAGCAAAGCCTGGTATTATATAGCACTGGGAGAGATACAGATTGGTCTCAGTGATATATACTGTATATAGCAAAGCCTGGTATTATATAGCATTGGGAGAGATACAGATTGGTCTCAGTGATATATACTGTATATAGCAAAGCCTGGTATTATATAGCATTAGGAGAGATACAGATTGGTCTCAGTGATATATACTGTATATAGCAAAGCCTGGTATTATATAGCATTGGAGAGATACAGATTGGTCTCAGTGATATATACTGTATATAGCAAAGCCTGGTATTATATAGCATTGGGAGAGATACAGATTGGTCTCAGTGATATATACTGTATATGGCAAAGCCTGGTATTATATAGCACTGGGAGAGATACAGATTGGTCTCAGTGATATATACTGTATATAGCAAAGCCTGGTATTATATAGCACTGGAGAGATACAGATTGGTCTCAGTGATATATACTGTATATAGCAAAGCCTGGTATTATATAGCACTGGGAGAGATACAGATTGGTCTCAGTGATATATTACTGTATATAGCAAAGCCTGGTATTATATAGCACTGGGAGAGATACAGATTGGTCTCAGTGATATATACTGTATATAGCAAAGGCCTGGTATTATATAGCACTGGGAGAGATACAGATTGGTCTCAGTGATATATACTGTATATAGCAAAGCTGGTATTATATAGCATTAGGAGAGATACAGATTGGTCTCAGTGATATATACTGTATATAGCAAAGCCTGGTATTATATAGCATTGGGAGAGATACAGATTGGTCTCAGTGATATATACTGTATATAGCAAAGCTGGTATTATATAGCACTGGGAGAGATACAGATTGGTCTCAGTGATATATACTGTATATAGCAAAGCCTGGTATTATATAGCACTGGGAGAGATACAGATTGGTCTCAGTGATATATACTGTATATAGCAAAGCCTGGGTATTATATAGCATTGGGAGAGATACAGATTGGTCTCAGTGATATATACTGTATATAGCAAAGCCTGGTATTATATAGCATTGGGAGAGATACAGATTGGTCTCAGTGATATATACTGTATATAGCAAAGCCTGGTATTATATAGCACTGGGAGAGATACAGATTAGTCTCGGTGATATATACTGTATATAGCAAAGCCTGGTATTATATAGCATTAGGGAGAGATACAGATTGGTCTCGGTGATATATACTGTATATAGCAAGCCTGGTATTATATAGCATTGGGAGAGATACAGTTCTGAGTCTCAGTGATATATACTGATATAGCAAAGCTGGTATAATATAGCATTAGGAGAGATACAGATTGGTCTCAGTGATATATACTGTATATAGCAAAGCCTGGTATTATATAGCACTGGGAGAGATACAGATTGGTCTCAGTGATATATACTGTATATAGCAAAGCCTGGTATTATATAGCATGGGAGAGATACAGATTGGTCTCAGTGATATATACTGTATATAGCAAAG